>NC_061127.1:1212121-1515151 GCF_905220365.1 Vanessa cardui | reverse complement strand
AAACGTAACGCGTTACGGCGTTTGTCTAGCTTCCACTCTTATGCACACGGCAGCAGTAGGCAGGCTCATCTTTCTTTTCACTCTAATCCACATTGTTATCACTTTTGTTGCAGTCCGAGACACCCGTATTTTAGACCTAGTCTACTATAGAAAGCATAACGATATATAAAAGTGTCATGCCATTTGCTACCCTCAACGCCAGTCAATAGATATTCCAAAATAAACATCGCTTCGCGATATACCTATAGCCTACTATAGTATAAGGGATTGGTTGTCGTGTGTTAGGCAAAAAAGTCCTATGTCCTTCCTTGCAGTTCAAATAAGCTTCATACAAAATTTCATCAAATACAGTTTGATAGTGAAAGAGTGGCAGACAAACTGAGTTATTTTCACACTTATAATATTAGCAGAGATTAATTGAGACGGTAATAGACTTAGTACTTAATAGTATCTTATTATTACGTTCGTAATATTTCAATTGGCAATCATTAAGTATACTTCTGTATTGAATGAAGGTAGTTGATTTGATTTGATTACGCTGCGACTCACGGCTGAGAAGCAGTAACGACGCGTTTGTTGCATTTACCTTGACGCGAGAGGAATCGCATGAAATATCTAGTTATAAATCTCAGAAGTGAATTCTGGTAGTAGAAATTCTGACGTGCACGACCAATCCCTGATTGAGCTAGACCTTCTCCTTGACATGATGAAAGATCGTTTCGGAAGAGTAGAACATTATTATAATTTAGGTAAACTATTCACACAGTTTATATATGTGTTCTTTTATTTGTATTAAAGTGGATCAAATGTGTCATTCAAGGAAATGATGAAGCTGCATCCCTTATAATTGAGACAACATTGACTCACGACTTGAGCATTCAAACGTTTAACGATTAACATACCACATCAAAATCGTAATTAAAATATAATTTATTCAAGTAGGCTTTTACAAGTACTTTGTATCGTCATTTAGCAAGCTATCTTTAGTGAAACTACTACCGGTTTGAAAGGCAGATTCTACTGAGAAGAACCAGCAAGAAGTAGTAGTTACGACGATTAAATAATGATGACAAGAAGAGGCAAGTGAAATTTAATAATAAATTTATTTTAAAAAATCATGTCGAAGATACAAGAACCACATTTACAATATTTTGTGAAATATTAAAATTAGAGCAAGATGAATATCAAAATAAATAAGAAGAAGAAAGAAGTAAACTTATTTGGAGCCGAAATGACAAAATTTACTTCGTAGTGAAAAACAAAGAAAAGAAGTAAGAAGAAATAGAAAGAGAGAAAAGAAAAACCTTAAGAAGACGAGGACATTAACAAAAAAGAAAATGGAATGAAGAACGAGTGTTTCCTGTCTTACTAAAATAATCTATAGTGAGTATAAGTGTAATTTGAAAAAAATATTATAATTAGCTAATTTCTTATACTTTAAACATTTTGTTTGCATCAATTCATTTTATGTAGTTATTACCGTAGCTCAAAAATATTTATAAATTGTATCTTTTTAATATGATATCAGCCAGATTCCAATTACTGTCACCTAAGCATTTCTTTTATGGGAATGGAATTCACAAGCTTGTACGCGTGTTACGTATTATGTGTCATCTCGGTATCCAAGTACCTAGCTATTAGTAATTTTAAAAACTAAATTGAACTATAAAAGTTATTAGGTGTTGATTTATAATTATATATTTTTTAAATAATAATGATGTATCAATAATTTATTTTATATGAACTAAAAAAAAAAATTCACTTGTTGCTAGTGTTTTCAAGAATAACTTAAACAAATTTTATTTTATGCCATAGCTATTTTGATATTAAGTTAGTTCAAAGTTACCTACTCGGAAAGACAAAATGAATATAAACCCTAATGTTGATGAATATTTATGACGGATGACAATTTTTTTCAGAATATTAACTTTTTCAGCTATGATCGGACTGATTACCCGAAAATTGGGAAAATGCTTATTATTCTGATAATAATTACAAAGTATTGTGTAAAATCAAATATGTAGTGTGATATGGAAAAATATATTAGATAAATATATAAAATTGTGTCTGCCAAATATCTTAGGCATGTTGTACGCGAGTCCGTGACATGAAAGTATTGAGGCATTTTAAAGGCACAAAAGAAATATAAAATATATAAAGATATCCTGAATAAAATAAATATATAAAAGGTAGCCCAAAGTAGGTGCCTAATAATGTGAAAAATTATGTTATTAAAGGAATGAATGTATGCATATGCACTATGCAAAAAGTTATATTTAAGTGACTTTCACTAATTGTGATTTACTTATTTACTTAAGTAAATGATATAAACTATGGAAATGAACTTGGCCAAGAATAAAAAAAAAGATTAAAAAAAAAAGGATTTGACAATTAATAAATGTGATTATTATAACAAAAACGAATCAATGATATACAACTTTTAAACAGGATCGAGACAAAAAACGCTTGGGGTTATGGAAGGAATAAGACAAAAGTTATTGTATAATGACTTTTTTTTTCTTATAATTAGTTTAGGTGCACCTAGTTCTAAAATAACGTTAATATTGTTTGTATTAGTATCTTGCCTAGATATAAAAATTACCATTAATTAAATATTTGTATTAAATTAGCCTAGATCTAAGAATATCGCTTAGCCCTAAATATTGATTAATTTAATATATACTTCTGTATTAATTTTGCTAAGCTCTAAACATATAATTAAATATTCAATTATGAAATACTTATATCGATTACTTTAATTACGTCTAGGTAAAAAAAAACAATTGTATTGATCAATCGTTTTAATTTTGCTTAGCTCATTCAAAGATAAAATTTGTTTTATAATATAAATTATTGTTAATTAAAAAATGTTTTTAAAGTGTAATACGCATATTGTAATATTTAACAAATTTTGAAAAAGTGTCGATTAAGTTTTTCTTGTATTAACTATTTCTTGACTTAGATATTATTGTCGAATGATTAAAGAAATATGTAAAAAAAAATGTAATTGCAAAAGAACAAAATTGTAAAAAAAAAAAAAAATTTACTGTCGAAATTTTTTTCTCCAATTGCCATGGGAGGTGTAGTGTGCATGTGTGCACCTCGCAACTTACATACCTATGTTATTATAATAATTCATAAGAATACATACTGTGGGAGAGTCTAATTAAAGCATTGATTAAAGCAAGACGTATTCTCATTGTCCCGACATCAGATCATTAAAAATACAGTCATGTTAGTTAAACGTAATTATTAATGTAACATATATAATACAAATTGGAAGTCAACAATCTTGTATTATATAATATCCTTCTTTAACAATTTTTTTTCAAATGACTTGTATTTAAGAAACGGCAAAGTTAAAAATATCTGTGGAATTTTTTGGAACATCATATAAAATGGTTACAAATATGTAGGCGACTGTACTTTTACAAATCTTATCGGAGAAATTCATGGTTGCCTAATATATGGGCCCAATAGTGTTATCTTAACTAATAAACGGAAATAGATTAATGACTAAATTTAGTTAACAATTTATCAATATTTTGAACGTACTGAACACTTCACTCGGTAAAATAAGATTAAGCAAATATGATTTCCTTTACTTTTCATATTAGGAACATACAACTTTTTTATAAAAGTTGATCTATAATTTACTATCGTACCCCTGTACGCAATAGGCTATTTGACAATGCGAAAAATAAATTGTGAATTATTGTAATCAGTGTAGATTATGAGTTTGAAAATGGTTATTTACTAACGAAACTTGAAAATAATACTTAATTTATTCAAAAATCAATAAATAAAAATCCATTTTTTCAAACGTTTTAACAAAACGCTCCTGATTGACCGGGCTTATGATGAAGTCAAGTTCTTGTAAACCTTGCTTTTCTACTATATGTACCACAGATTAAAATACATCAAAGTGACGTCACCGACCCCATTGCAGCGCCATATTGTCCAAGTAGCGTTTTCGCGCGTTATTTAAATATGTAATTTTTAATATGATATTTTTCGGCAAATATGTACTAGAATAAAAAAATCAACTTTTACTGGTTTCCTTAACCTTTTCAAAACCAGTCAAATAGCCCATTATTATTTGGAATACACTTTCCAAACGCATCTGTGAATATTAAACATGGCTGCCCGTTGCATAGTCATGTCATCGAATTTTATGGGTTTAATATTAATATATCTTAATTGTAAAAATTTTAAGTTAAAAAAATTTGAAAGTATTTATTGCTACAATATCTACACAAATTACAGTTACTCGATACACCTTAAAAATCCTCGGAGGCTCGTCTCTGTTATCGTTGCAGATTCTTGTATCCTCTTCGAAATATATCACTTAACAAACAAATCAACGATACAAATGAAACATCACTTTGATTTTATATAATTAAGGTCTATTTTAGTTTGCACATGTAATGGTCATATGACTTACAATTTTTAAGATACCGTTAGGTATATATTTTAATGTATGTAATTCTTTACTAAAATATGCGGAAACAAGAATTACTTTCATGATAAGCCTCTAAAAAGATTTTGATAAACTTCAGTACAGAGGAAGTGCCAAAAAAGGAGATGGGCGTAATATTTTAATAGCAGCGTTTATAATTGTGAAATGATTATAGCTTTATATATTATCGTCTGAGTAAAGCTTCGGTTCAACTATGGAAAATTTATGCCCGCTGTTGGAATACTTCTCCATATGATAAAAGCAAATATTTCACTTATTTTATGTTTTATTAGTTTCCCGAGGAGCTTCACCCGTTTGAAAGACCGCTGGGGATTGAAGCAGCAAGAAATATAAGGAAATATGGCCCATGTGGTACACCAAACTATAATCAATATGTATCAAATTTCATGCAGATCAGTTTAGTCATTCTGGTGTGATTGCGTGACAAATATCCATTCAACTTTCACATTTCTTTATTAGTAAGATTTTCATTGGGTTCGTATGATTATATTTCTATCTCTGACTTTCTGTCTTAATCTTTATCAGTTCTCGGGTTCAGAAGAATTATATGAAAGGCAAACGTGACTTTAATACTTAGATCTCTTATGAAATGATTGTAGTTGTTTATTATAGTACGTATACTAAAATCTCCTTTACAGAGAGATAAGGTCGATGCACGCTATTTTTATTATTGCAGTAAAGTGTTAAATAAGAAAATATTGTGTGATATACGGTACGCAGCTCTTTAGTTGAAAATATTTCGTAGGTAGTTCACACTGTCTTCCAATTTGTATTGAGCACCATTTACTTTTACATATGAATACAGGGGTTTTTTTTAAACTCAAACTCCTTTATACAATATAGAAGCATTATACTTACTTATTGATATTCAAATTAAACAGTACCACCGGTTGAAAAGGAAACACAGACACAGAGGGACACAAGAAAGAAAGAAATACAGCGGGTATTTTTTTTGTCAAACTTATTAAATACATAACATATTGAATATGAAAATTTTACAGAGGAAGTAGTGGATCATCCAGTGCTTTTAATAGCTCTCCCTTCACTAATAGTATCTTAGTACAAATAATATAAGAAACTTCTTTGGAAACATTCTATGCAATATGGAACAAACACTCAGGTACTTTTTTTAAAACAAAATAAATGTTTTAATTATTACATAATTATTTGTGTATAAGAATATATTGCTCAAGCAATCCTCATTTTAATATTATAACATCCAAAAGCTGATAGTCTTATAAATCTGTTGAAAATCTAAAAACTTTTAACTAAATGTCCTTTTAAGATAAATGCTGGACCCTATTGGCAATTGTCCATTTCTTCAGCAGCTTAAAGGATCAAACACATTTGATCGATAACGCGAAGCGAAAACCATGCTATGTTAATAACAAGCTACCTATCGCAAATCCTGTGACGACTTCGATGACTTTGCAGGTTATTGTGTTGTCATTTTTTTTTTGTTATTTATGGCCGATCTTTTGATATTTATTATATAAATTGTGTTGGTAGGACTAGGTGGTAGTTATCATCATTTTTCACCTTTCCTACTGTAGTATTTTTGTGTTTATCTCTGAAGTTCTGTGAGCCAGAGGAATTACTGGCACAAGGGATATTCGGTAACTGTGGCTTTAATATTTGATTTAATTCTGTATCATTACTTGATTTTAAATGCTTGTACAGTCTATTTGATAAAAAAATATTTTGATTATGATTTTAAGAATAAACGGCGTTCGTAACTTCAGAACGAATACGTTCTGAATGTAATGTTTTTGAACTTAATATAGCTGTTTCTTAGCATCGCTATCGATTCGCTTTCTCTGTGTGAGATACATAAAACCACTATGCGTCGTGCACTTTTTCAATTTTATTGGCTATTTTATGTGACAATGACATATTATAATTCCTAATGTAATTTAGGTAATAGACGAAAATTTTAAGATATATTAATCACATATTACACATTATTTATTAAAGTATTTACTCTATATAGCTCAGGAGTTGTATAAAACATATATTCGTGAGAATTGAATGCTTGTTTATCTACTGGTACAGATAACATTGTAAAAGATACAAATGAACGAGTATATCCTAGTCATTAAGAACTGAAGGTACATATACTAAGAGCCGAGATGGCCCAGTGGTTAGAACGCGTGCATATTAACCGATGATTGCGGATTCAAACCCAGGTAAGCACCAATGAATATACATGTGCTGAATTTGTCTTTATAATTCATCTCGTGCTCGACGTGAGGTTGTTATTCTGATACAAATATTATAAATAGTCTAAAAATCAGTCCATAACTGTTTCTATTGAATTTCTGTTATCACACTAATACTACTACTAATTCTTCTTTATTTCAGCCTTTATTTAGAGGCTGTAAATGGTATATCTAGTGTATCTCGTTTCCTTTGTAGGAGAATTGAAGGTCATATTGCCACGTCAAATATCAAATTTGCATTTGATAGAATTTTAGTAGATCCATACCGTTCCTCGCTATGTTTATTTCATCGTCGATTACAAATGAATCATAAATAAAAAATATGAAAATGAAAACTTAACTGAATAAATACTTGGTTTGAACTCCCAATTCTCATCTAGATTAGCGACTTCTACTAGGCCGTATCCAATTTCTTGTGTTTAATCGAGTAATATCTTCCAACTATTAATAAAAACACATTTTAATTAAACTTAATAAACATCTTATATATGAATTTTAAACGAAGCATTGTATAATTTACTTTAAATTATAATTTAGATAGCATAAAACAAAACGTAGTAAAAAACATCATGACATTAATGGTCCAAGTTAAGATGGATATTCCCATTGTTTTGCAAAATAATAAACGACCTTGCTTATTTATAATTCAGACACCGAAAAAGAGGAGGCCGGGGTGTAAAGAAAACTGGGAACTGTATAATATTCGCATTAGAGCCCCTTTAGTGGCTTTCTATCGACTATCAGAGATGGCTCAGCATCTTTGCGGTACTGCGAATGGTTCCGTTAATGTTTTCTGATCCATTTTTCCCAGACATCCCCTTTGGTTTCGAATAGTTCCTCGAATCGTGTGTTATGTAGATTTATAGATTTTTCTATTTCTTAGACGTAAGTTTTGTCATTGTTTTTGTAATGTTTTGTTGTCTAGTATCTTTTACTTAAAACACGGATTCTGAGTTTCAATTTACGATTCTTGTCAGGTTATTTTGTATTCCGAACCAGTGGTAGTAATTAATTTGATAATTAAGAAGCATGTGCAATAATAAAGGAATTTTATTTATATTTTAAAGAGCGAATCTGGATGTTATTTATTAATAAAGGAAATTATATTTTAAATACTTATAAAACATACAAATATACTATAAACTTCTACAAGTTAAAGAATATAATACATTTTCACATATGATCATTAGTTCCGGACATAAACGTCTACAAAGAAAAGTATTTTATCTATTAATAATATTAGTATAGACAAATAAAAAATATAATAAAAAATGTCACACTATTAACGTTATAAAATGACTATTCAAAAGTAAATGTAGAAAATTTACTTGAGTAGTATATTATGTACCATTTTGTAGCATCCCGCCAAAAGCATCCACCTGCATATCCTGCAGATAATAAAATAACTTCTGTCATCTGTCGATTATCTAAATCAATATTCGATTTTAGAACACACGAATAAATTTTTCGTTCGACTTTAAAAAAAAATATTATGTATTATTTTTAAATATAATAATATTACGAATACTTTTTACTTGGTAGTAGGGCTTTGTGCAAGCCCGCCTGGGTAGGTACCACCCACTCATTAGATGTTCTACCGCTAAACAACAGTACGCGGTATTGTTGTGTTCCGTTTTGAAGGGTTAGTGAGCCAGTGTAACTACAGGCACAAGGGACATAGCATCTTAGTTCGCAAGGTTGGTGGCGCATTTACGATGTAAGGAATAATTAATATTCCTTACAGCGTCGTTGTCTATGGGTGATGGTGACAATCTTACCTTCTTCGACTTACCATCGGGTGGCCCATATGCGCTTCCGCCAACCTATTCAATAAAAAAAAGAATATAATTTGAATACATTTGTTTGTACGAAATTTTCTGAAAACTTTGAACAGTTTTGTAATGATTGTTTTTTTCAGCTCGATTTTCGATGCCGTTTAATCGATTTGTCATCTGACAGACACAAAGAGTGTTCTCGATTGACAGATGAATTTGAATGATTCGAGTGCGAATATCAGAGAGTAATTACCTTAATTAACTTCGGTCATTCGAGTTAAAGTATTTTACTTCTCATTTCCTTTGCCGTTAAGTCAGCAATTTAAATATAATTCACATTCAAATTTTATAGGTTCCGAAGATAATGCATCTCCTTATATTATTCCTCATCGTTTCCTTATGACTTAGGGTTATGACAACCATGTCCTTCGTCCTTATATAAGAAGAGAAATTTGTTTTAATCTTATCATCTGATAAACATATTCTGTTGTTAAATTTTCTTGTTCATCCTATTTCTAAAATGTATTAGTTACAAATAGTTACAAACTTGACCTCTTTGTTGGGCGACAGATAGAAATTAATAATTATCGAGACCATTTTGACTGCCTCATTGATCTGTAGGTAATTTATTAGGCTGTCCATCTCAAAGTCCACAGTTCAAATTCGGGGCCGGGCTAAGAACTTCTCTTTAGCTCGAAGTTCATAAGCTGCAAGTGTTTATGAAAATTTACTCGACAGTTATAGTAATATGCACTATTTATTATCATTGTATTAAATTAGTATGACTTTTAGGCATTATTAATAATTGAAGTCGTTCAAATCGGACTGAGAGTTCTTGAGATTAAATAAGAGAGAGAGAGAGAGTGCTATGTATAAAAAATATTTGTTTCTAGTTTAAGTTCACTTTATTAAAATATATATATTTGAAGTGAACATTTTTACAAATAATATGAATTGAAGTTACCTAGATATTGGTAAAATTTATATTACTTATAAGATTTTCTAACAAGCTTCGTCGCATTTCAAACGCATTCAATATGAATTACCCTTTTCAAGGTATCGGTTGAACTTTTTATGAACTATTTAAATAAATATCGTAACATGAAAATACATGATAAACAAACGTAATTGATATGAAAATAATATAATTTCGTTCAATGCTCGTTCGAAATATTAAAAGTATTTTATAATTTAAGCAAAACAATTAAGCCAGGAATGAACTGGAAATTCCACAAGCAAGCTAATTAAGTCCGAGTTTATTACGAAAGTTTCGAAGGCTCTATTATAGGCAAAATAACCCCGTTAAGTACGCTTTATTTTCTTAATATTTTTTTTTCCTTAAAGTAATAAGCTGATCTTAACGCTGGATTTTATTAAGAATTTATTAATATTATATGAAAATTTTAATAAACAGTACAGCCAATGAGTTTAAGGCTTTATATTAATTATTATTATTATTTATAAGCTGTTTTCTCTTTCTTTTTTAATACTATACACAAACTGTATTTGTTTAGTGGCTAGCTTAAGACTGGCCAGCATTCTAACCCTGAACGGATAAGCCGTGATGGCCCAGTGGTTAGAACGCGTGCATCTTCACCGATGAGTGCGGGTTCAAACCCAGACAAGCACCACTGAATATTCATATGCTTAATTTGTGTTAATAATTCATCTCGTGCTCGGCAGTGAAGGTAAACACTGTAAAGGGGAAACCTGCATCTCTCTAATGTCATAGAAATTCTGCCACATGTGTATTCCACCAACCCGTATTGGAACAGCGTGGTGGAATATGTTCCAAAGCTTCTCCTCAAAGGGACAGGAGCCTTAGCCCAGCAGTGGGCTGTTGTTATATTATATTTACGGGCTGTTGTTATTGATGAAGTTTAAGGCTCACAGAAGATATAAAACTTAATACCGTTTTGATACTGTTAATCACAAAATATATTTTATTTCCATATGATTTTATGTACAGGAAACAAATTCATTTAAGCTTTTTATACTTATTTAACTTATCTATACAAATAAATATATGTATATTCAAATATTTATAAATCAATTGTTTCATATATTTGTATTTTATTAAACCACAGATGGTCAATTCTGTAAATAAATTCTTTTAAACATAAACTGTGGTCAGTAATAAATATAAATAACGACACATTAAATTCGATATAAATTCGTTTTATTACCGCGCAGCTTGTTATCCGATGTTTTGTTGACAAATTGTTGTATCTTCGGCATTGTTGTGTTTAATATTTGTTGTGTTTATATAATTATAGAATTGTAATTTATCGATAATTCAATAATTGTATAATCATATTTACATTTGAATGGGATGTTTATTATGGGAATATTACGGCTATATTTATGGAGGGTATTTACGCATATTTGAAATCATTGGATTAGTTTCAATGATAAAAATGTTTTTTTTAAATAATTTTAGCGATGGTCAATTATTAGGATTTTTTTATGTTATAGGTGGCAAGCGAGGAGGCTCACCTAATGGAAAGTGAGTGAGTACCAGCGCCCATGGACATCTGCAACACCAGGGGGCTTGCAGGTGCCTTGCCGGCCTTTAAGGAATGTGCGATCTTTATTTGATGGTTCTCAAATCGTAGCGGTTTGAAAAGTCTGAAGTCACTCGAATTAAGTTTAAAGTTAGTAGTGAGGACGATAATAACGAACGTACCAACGCACCTTAAACGATTTTGCTATTGAGGATTTTTTGTTACGGTGGTCCAAAGGATAGAATGTGAATCGTATACTACAACTTAAAACGTCATATCATTAAAATGTATGGATATGGATTTATATAAAGTAAAGAAGAGTAGCTATTTGGGAATAAATTTTCCAATAGTGTTTTGTTAAATAAATATGATGTGATATGATGACGATGCTTATACGACTAAAAGTAATTAGTCTGGACATCGGTAAATAAATAAATATTCCTTAAATTTCCAATGTGACAAAAACCTTAGATCCTAAGATGTTACATTCCTAGTGTCTGCAGTTACACTGGCCCACCCACCCTTCAAACCAGAACACTATATTACTAAGTTTTTCTTTTTGGCGGTAGAATACGTGATGAGTGGAAGTACCTCATTGGCTTTTTTTATGACATAGGTGGCAAACGAGCAGCAGGCTCACCTGATGGAAAGTGACTACCACCGCCCATGGACATCTGCAGCACCAGGGGGCTTGCAGGTGCGTTGCCGGCCTTTAAGAAAGGTGAAAGGCTCGCACAGCAGACCCTATTATTATATAATAATTGTCTGATTTTAAAAGTTTTGGGATTCCTTTAATAAAAGGGAAAGGAACACGTACTATTCGGGTACGGATGCAGTTGATTAGGATACCTTGCGAAGGATTTATCCTTAACTACTCGAGGCGTAAATACGTGCCTATTTCTATGTAGTAACTTTTAACAATACATTATATATTATACAATATTTATATTTACTACTAGAAAGAGATTAGGATTAAAAAAAAAACTTATACCAAACCTTTGTTAGCGAGGCGAATACATTGCCGCATTCATTCAGTTAACTCATTCATTAAACTCATCAGAATCAGCCCGTTCATGTGGTAACTAAAATGCCACAAAAGACGCTAAGATAGACAAAGATGTCCACAATATAATAAACCTACTTTTGAGGATCAAAGTCACGCGCGCCAACTACATAGTTAAAATAGTAAAAATGGAAATTGAAAAATTTGGTCCGAACTTTAAGATCATTTGTTGATGATTTTTCCACCAGAATCTTTATTTGAACCTAAACCTTAGATTCTGCGGTCATGAGGTCAGCAACGTTTTCTTCGCACAAAATTTCATCAAAATCGATTCAGGTTTGGTCCTGAAATCGTAACAAACAGAGCTACTTTGCCATTCATAATATTTATACAGATCCCGTAAGCTAAAAGCATTACGCTCGTAAAGCAATTCTTAATCAGGAAAATAAATAAATGTTTGCATTACAGAAACACCTCGACAAGCCGAGACAGGGTTCTGTATAAAAAAATCTCCAATCTCAAATTCGGTTTTCAACCTTGCTTTTTTTATTAAAATATGCCGGAATTGAGTCTTTGAATGAATAAATTTTGACTTGTTTCTACGTTCTCGCTTTTAATATAAATTCTTTACACCGTGTAAATTGTATTTGTACGAAAATGCGATTTGTTGGTTTTGTTTACGAAACATCGCTTGTTTATGTCACGTTATGGATTAACATAATTTAATTTAAGATGTTTTGGAAACATTCACAAACGTGACACATTTCCATAGTTTTAATGTTGAACCAACGTTCTACAAATTGATTAATACTATAACTGATACTATATTATATTAGAGGTGTTACTATATTAAATTAGAAAGTGTGTCTATTATAATGACACAACTTAGATGTAGCATCGCCAAAATTCGTAAAACCGATCACATCCGAATTGAGCACGATATCCCAAATTATCAATATTTATTTCTTATCTGAATATGATCTTTACACAATCTTAATAACTTGTAATATCATACGACCTAATGTATTCGTCGATTTACATGCACTTGCTTTCTCGGGTTAAACTGATGCGAGAATCTGTAGCGACGAATAGCGTCGAATGGCGCGATAGGGAAGTATTTCTATTTGTTGTGTAAATCGTCAGTAATCGGTTGTATTGAATTTGCCGATGCTGCATCTAAGTTGTTTCTTACCTCTTCAAGCTTAAATCGCTAAATATAATTATTGTAATGTAACTTTGATTGGAACTATACATAACTAAAGCATTTCTCTCGATAATTTTTTAATAAGAAAAATCCTTTTTATATGATAACGAATGAGAGAAATACTGTATTTATACTTGTTATTGTTATATATTAATATAAAAATTGATAATTAATTGAAAGTAAATAAGTCATTAGAATATGAACTAAAATTGTTTATAGTTATATATTAATAGCACCAATGTCTATTGACGATTGTAACTCATATAAAAATTATCCAATAATAAATATTTCATACATGTAAAGTCAGAGTAAGAAAACCATAAAAGTAAGAAAACCAAAAAAAAATATTTGTGTTTACGTTAATGAGCCGTATGTATGAATACAAATAATTATATATATATATATATATATATATATATATATATATTGTGCGTTGACATTATTGACTTTAATCATTAATTGTACACAGTACACTATTAAGTACAGTCAGAGTAAGAAAACCTTCGTCAGTTTTCAAATTCATTCCTTTATCAAGTCTTAAGCTCTTAGTACCTTTTGAATCTAAACATCAAATCATTACGACGCAATATGTCATTCTCGATCGGTAAAGCAGATTATCGCTCATACTGAGCAAACGAAAATAGATCTTATGGCGACGAACCTTTTCTTACCCCGACTGTACATTTCGGCAAAAAAATATTCAAGAACTTTATAGTTCACTGAATTTAAGGTTGATAAAAATATATCCTTTCCCTTTGAGTTCAATAACTCTTATTCCAACAATAAGGCAGGGTAGGGTGTATATATCAATCGAAATGTAGTGGTCTTCCGAATACACTCATGAATGTTATAAGGATTTATTTTTTAAGTTGAAGTATTCTTAATTTAAATTTCCAGATGAATTTTTAACTATAATGATAATTCAAATAGATTTCAGTGTCGACAATTATGAACTACTAGTTATTGCCCGCGGCTACGCTAGCGTTTTAGGGTTCGGTTGTCATATGTGAGGCAAGTAGCCTATATCTTTTTTTTGTAGTTCAAGTTTGCTACATACCAAATTTCATCAAATTTTTTTTAGTGGTTTGGTCGTGAGCGGCAGAGAGAGAGAGAGAGTGAGACAGACAGAGTTACTTTCACATTATAATATTAGTACATAATCCATGAAAATAAATTGTTAACATGTATATATCGTCAGGGACGAAACGTTAAAATACAATAATGGTGCTTCTGGGAAATGAGGTTTACTAACTTAGCTTTAAACCTCATTTCCCAAAAGTACCATTTTGGCGCTTCAGTCTTTATTCCTTTCTACTGATACGTTATACATAATTTTTTATTACATAGTATAAAACAAAGTCACTGACGGCTGTCGTCCCTACGTATGCTTTAAAATTACGCATATTGCACGATAGATAAATTAATTTTTTAATACCTCTGTGGTTCCTTAAGTGCTATTAAGTTTCCTATAATTATAAGTAACATATATTGAAAAGTAAAGAAATCTAGTTAAGCAATGTTTTTAAAATAATAAAGGTATTCAGGAAGTTAGACCGTGATTTGAAAATAAAGGTCATTAATTAGTGTTCGCTGCAGGTTTTCAAGTAACAAACTGTCGGCCATCATCGCCCGGCGGAGTTAATATGTGTGCTAGGTGTGGCCACTCAAACAGCTTTCAATTTAATACGATATGTATATATATATATATATATATAAAAAACTATTATGAAGGAAAATCGTACTTAACAGAAATTATATAAAAACTATTTTTGTATGTGTGCGAAAGGTTGATGTATATTTGATTTGAATTTACATTTACATAATTCAACATGATAATTAGATATCGTTCAATATGTCATGTAGCATATATATAAGTAGGTACATGTATATATGGCCATAACGCTGTCTTTATCTCCATACTTTTTCTATAGATATTGAATTATGTAATAGATCGTCTGTACATTGAAATTTACTTACGTTTACGTTTGAGATAAAACTGGGTGATGTACTTGAAAAGAAAAATACGAAAATTTAAAAACAGCTGTTTATGTACTTTTTTGTATTCTAGTTTTTAATTATGTGACTTGAAGTAATCGCTACTGCGCAAGAAAAATGTA
Organism: Vanessa cardui; assembly: GCF_905220365.1. Lineage (NCBI taxonomy): Eukaryota > Metazoa > Arthropoda > Insecta > Lepidoptera > Nymphalidae > Vanessa > Vanessa cardui. The sequence continues at coordinate 1,499,849 of NC_061127.1, read as the reverse complement.
AACTTGGAATATTTCATAATCTTATATGCAGTGGCCACACATTTCTAAGTAAAGGTTACGTGCAAAACGCCCCTAGCTTATAGCGGCGGTCGCCTTAATTGTTTTACAACCATAGACCCATCAACATTCGCATTTTATTATGTACGACCTGTTTTGCTTGGTATTATACATTTGTGTGGACGGTGATAGATTGTCTACCAAGATATATAAATGTTTATTCAGACAGATTTCACTTTGCAAGCTCGACTAGGTAGGTATTTAGGATATTTAGGATTATGTATAAATAAATAAATATTGGACAACATCACATACATTACTCTGATCCCAATGTAAGCAGCTAAAGCACTTGTGTTGTGGTAAATCAGAAGTAACAGCCACCACAAACATCCAGACCCAAAACAACATAGAAGAGTATTGAACTTTTTCTTCATCGAATCGAACAGGAATCGAACCCGGGACCTCGGAGTGGCATGCCCATGAAAACCGGTGTAGACACTACTCGACCCCAGTGGTCGTAAAATTTTTGGATTATTGTTTCGGTTTCCAGTATAAGTAGTAGATGGTGCATTGATGATAATGATTAATTATTTTTACAGTAAAAATGTCTATGGAGTGTAGTAATTACTCGCTGTCAGCTGTTCGCCTTCGCTTAACTACATGACACAAAAAAAGATAAATAGCTTTGAAATTAACCTCGAAACCTTTGTAAAAATATGGCGTTAGTTACATACGTCAAGTTTTATAAATATGAACTAGTTTGTATGTGAATAAACAGCCATCATTTAAATTATATTTCTTTTTTATCTGTAGTAACATCCTCGTCCACTATTAAAGTAATATTTCATTCATAAAATCGTTTCAATCTTATCATAGATACTTAAGGCAAGATCCATTCTATGGAGCTAGCTTAAAAGACAAATGACAGCTCAATATCCGGTTCGAAGGACTATTATTTCACATAATAGGGGTACGTCACCAACATAATACGCTGATTGATTCTACTTACTCTGTGTAATTATTTGAATAACATAGTTCATACCTAAACCGCAAAAACTTTAACTGGAATTATATAAAACCTATTTACTCGGAATTATAATAATTCAAATTTCGAATAAATTCGAACTTCGTATGAAATATTTGTGTATATAAAAGAAACCACAAATTAAAACAAAAGGGAATATGAAATCAAAGGTATTATGTACAATGCGTTGCGTTGCGAATCAGAAATTAATTACGACGTCAGATTAATATTAATTATAACGTTTCATAATGTGTTCGTCCTTTGTCTGAACGGTCGGAAATTGTGAATGTTAAGTTGTGTTTATATTAATGGCGGTATTCTATATTTAAGATGAGTTTATAATGAGAGTAAGGACGCTTTAAGATGCAAGTCCACTTGCCCAAACAAGCGTAGCGGAGACTGTACTATTACTTGTAATAATAATAATATTGATGTCTTCTCTTAATCTTTTATTCTACTTGGTGGTAGGGCTTTGTGCAAGTCCGTCTGGGTAGGTACCACCCATTCATCAGTTATTCTACCGCCAAGTAACAGTGAACACAGTATTGTTGTGTTCCGGTTTGAAGGGTGAGTGAGCCAGTGTAACTACAGGCACAAGGGACATAACATCTTAGTTTCCAAGGTTGATGGCGATGTAAGGAATAGTTAATATTTCTTACAGCGTCATTGTCTATGGGTGATGGTGACCACTTTCTATCAGGTGGCCCATAAGCTCGTGCGCCAACCTATCATATAAAACAAGAATAAAACATAACTCGTTTCCAAGACACAGACAAGTTTATTGATTTGAATTTTCAGACATATATATGTTCTTTTGACAAAAAATAGCGTGATTAAGAAAATTAAACTAATTGGATATCGACATCTAGAAGGATGGCACATTTTAAAAAATTAAATGAACGTTTAAAAATTATATAAGTATTGTCTGTAATCAATCGCTGTTCAATCAATATTGGCATTAATGCATAACAATAGGGGTTTTTAAAATCCATTTTATGTTATTTAGTAGAGGTTGAGAAAATCAGTAATAGTTGTTTTTTTATTTCTAGTACATATTTGCCGAAAATATCATATTAAAAATTCCATATTCAAATAGCGCGCGAAAACGCTACTTGGACAATATGGCGCTGCAATGGGGTCGGTGACGTCACTTGCCTGTATTTTCATCTGTGGTACATATAGAAGGTAAGCAAGGTTAACAAGCAAGTGACTTCATCATAAGCCCGACCAATCAGGAACGTTTTGGGTCACGTGACAAACGTTTAGAAAATGCAAATTTATTTATGGATTAATAAATTAAGTATTATTTTCTACTTTCGTAGATAAATAACCATTTTTAAAGTCATAATATTATACTGATTACAATAATTGACTTTTATTTTTCGCCTTCACAAATACCCTATTGACAGTTGATCAATCTACTCTTTTGGCATGAAAGTAGTCTTTAATGCTACATAAAATAGTTGTTACATACGGTTAAGTAATAAAATAACCATTGGTGTGGAAAGACTCATTCGTACGCCGTGCCGTTAAAAGACACGACACTTCTCTGTGTGAGTGCGATTATGACACTCACACAACAAAAATGAATTCAATATTAGTTTTCTTTATTTAAATAATCGGAAAAATGTTTTATAGACGTCGATAGATAATTTCATTGTACTTAGTAATAATAGTTAGTTAGTAAAGCTTGTACCCTTACCGGTGCAACTAAGCGTTATAACAAAGATATTTCACATTCACTTCTTTGGTTTCAAGTAAAGTCTGGTTTGCTTCGATGCTTTATAGTGAACTTCATTTTTTTATTTTACAATTGAACCCTGACTTCGAACATTTACGTTGTAAAGCTAGTGTTTGAATTGAAATAAAAAAGACCTTAATTTTTTTATTATTATTTATTATTTATTATTTATTCATATATAATGTATGTACAAAAATAAAATATTGTAAATAAAGTTTATTAATGCTTAACTTACAGGCAATGTCCGCACGTTTAGAGAATCGATACATAATCGACCTCTTTTTACTTTTTTACTTTTTTTTTATATATAGCTCCCTTTATTATTTCGTACTGTCACTTGTCACTTTATTCGTGTTTAGAGATTTCCCATAAAAAGTTTTTAGTCTTTAATATTGTCTCTTTGACTCATATAATAATGATCGAACTTCACTTCAAGAAGTTTATTTGATCATATATTATATATTATTCTTAGAATATATAACATATATAACATATATAATAAATATATATTTTTTTTATTTATTTTCCCCTGACGTATTATCCGTATCTTTAGGTAGGTATATCAAGCAACAGGTGAAATCTATAAGTATAAAAAGCAAGTTTTCACAACTAGAGAATATAATGTAATTTTTTTGAATCAATGCAAATTTTTGCGTCTGAAATATACGCTATAACAGTAATATTCTGTATTTCCCAATGCTGGGCTAAGGCTTGTGAAGAAGTTTATTCCACCATGCTTTGTGGAGGGTTGCGGAATGTTGGATAGACTGTGGGAGGATTTCGTTGGAATTAGTCACATGCCGGTTTCCTTACGATTTTTCCGTCGCTGCCTAGCACAAGATGATTTATGAACGCAAATTAATCACATGAAAATTCAACGATTTCCTTAAAAAAGGATCGTGTTATTGCTTTTTAATACTTTACTATTTTCTTGGATACAATAATGTTAACATTTTTATTTCATTGCAAGATTGCAACAATTTAAATACAAATTCGCGTACACATAAATCGTCAAAAATTAAAAAAAGTTTCTTTGACCTCATAAAACCTCTTTTCAGCATCAAGTTCTTATCATCATGTAAAACTGGCACACAAAATGGCTTCCACTCGATGCTTCAGTCCTGGACCGCACTTCACACGTGCAGCGACATTTTAATGAACCCGGAGCGCCCTTCAGCTCGGTATAAATTGAAGGACCATGTGGACGTACGCTATATTTTAAAATAGTTTGCCTGATTTTATACCTCAATATAACGTTGATTATATGCTGCAAATTATATTACGGAACTTGTTGTATACTTTTTTGGAAATTTTTCACTTATTAAAAAAATAAAAGTTAATTGTATTAGAAACCAAAAAGTCTAAGCATATTTCAAGTTTGTTCCAACAAAAATTTAGCTATCACTTGAATTAAAACGTATATTTAATTAGTTTCGCGAAATAAACAGAATTTTTTTATGCCTTTAGTGTTATTATTTTAACTATTTCAGTATAAAAAAATTAAGAAAGTACACAGTCTACTTACAGTCTGTAAATTGTAAATGTCCTGTTGCTCAGTTAAGTTTCTTTTTTTTTTGAAGAGGCAAGGACACTCCACCAAACATACAAAATAATAAATGCTGTCTGGTAATAAAAATATACAGACACTAAAAAAATATCTGTGAAGATACGAATATATCAATTTTTAAAAATCTCTACTACACTGCTCCAATAAAGGGTGGTTTAATTGGGTAGATTTTCATCCGATACAATTTTCTCACATTTTTTTTCACATGGTTAGTTAGCAGAAATAAAGGACATGGAATTTCAGATTTATTTTTTATGCTATATATAGGTTTACTTGGTGGTAGGGCTTTATGCAAGCCCGTCTGGTTAGGTACCACTCACTCATCAGTTATTTTATCGCCAAATAACAGTACTCGGTATTGTTGTGTTCCGGTTTGATGGGTGAGTGAGCCAGTGTAACTACAGGCACAAGGGACATAACATTTTAGTTCCCAAGGTTGGTGGCACATTGACTATGTAAGGAATAGTTAATATTTCTTACAGCGTCATTGTCTATGGTTGATGGTGACCACTTTATATCAGGTGGCCCATATGCTTATCCGCCAACCTATACCATAAAAAAAACAAACAAGCAGGAGGCTCACCTGATAGAAAGTGATTATCACCCATGGATATTTGCAACACCGGGGAGCTTGCAGCTGCGTCGCCGGCCTTTAAGGAAGGAATTATTAAGAGGTTTATAATAGGCATTTATTGTTCATCTGAATAGTCTTTGAAATGCATATGCTGTGTGTACTTTCAATTAAGAAAATATCATATGTATGTCCTTCGATTCTCGATTATTAACAAGTTTTATGGACCTTATTTAAATTTATCATCTACGTGGCACAGTTGTTTTTTTAATTATTTTATGTTCAACTTATGAACTACTTACTACTTTTTGATGCACACTTGCATGGTTTTTGATAAAGTATTTCATAATAATAATAATTTATAAATATAAGAATTAACAACATTAAATGCTTAAATATATATATACAAATATGAACTAAAACTTGTTACTGTATAAATCTTGACCGCGTGGAATGGTGGCAAAAATGCTAGCAGCATTTCCCCGTTGAATCGCAATTCCGATCCTCTGGGCAAAATACGAACCAGCCGTCCTGTCTCCAGTGGAGGCAATTTCATAATAATTAATTATTTTAAGATACTTCATGCGTTCGATATAAATTAAAAGTATAAATAATTAATGTACCAATAAAGGTCTGTGACGATGTGGCGCATAAAATCCCGCTATTCAGCGATGACCACTTGAAAAGCCGCAAGTCCTGGACGACCCTTCACGCCGTGCAGCGACATTTTAATGAGCCTTGAGTACTCTTCACGAGTAGGCATATGGAGGCGACCTCTATCGTACAGTGCTTGTATTTTCAGATTATTTTAATTTTATTCCTGCCATCTATAATAGTAATATGTCGATATTTTTATTTATTTTACGCGAACAGACAAACGTGCTAGATGGTAAATGGTCACCACTAAAAGCATTGGTGCTGTATGAAATCTTAACTATTTAAGTTGAAATAAAACTAGTTTTAACGGATTTAAATCGCGTATATTAATAATTTTTATCATCCCGACGTTTCGAGCACTTTACAGCTTTCGTGGTCACGGGTAGACTACCCATAATATACGCGATTTAAATCCGTTAAAACTAGTTTTATTTCAAAGTGTAATAATCGCGAAAATCTAAGACAACGTTATTTAACTTATGCAATACATTGGCTCACCCATCAAACCGCCACACAACAATACACTTAGTATAAATTTATGTGGTTGTAACTGCGCCTTTTTTTAATATAATAACTTGAAATTATATCTATATAAATTTTTATTTTATTTCTATATTAACCATTACAGATTTTGGTATATTTTAAGAAGTTCCAAAAGTATTCTGAAATCGTTATTTATGATATACAATAAAATAAAAAAATCTTTATATTAATAAAAATATGTATAAAATAAAATAAAGAATATTTTTTGTTTATGATATTTTTCAAGTTGAATGTACAATAAAGAGAATATACAAACAAACATATAAAAGGAGAGTAAATACTCTTTGATATATTTTGGGCGTGCATCGTTTTTATGAATAAAATAAAATATTCAAAAAAAAATTTTTGTTTTGTTTGTATTTACTTTGTAGAAATTTGAATGTGTTAATATTTCGCCTTATAACGACATGCTGAGTTTGAAAAAAAGTTCGGAATTTTATGATGGAATAAAACGAAATAAGGTTTTTCAGTTAGAATTAAAAAAAATTACGAAATTTCTCGTTCATTCATTTTCGGTCTGAATATCTTTTTCAATACACACATGGTAGTTTAAACCATGAATATTTACATAAACTTTACATAGAAACCCCATTGTTCTGTCAAAATAATTTTTAAGACATTAAAAAGACATATTAATATTTTTTCTGATATATTAAACACTATTTGTTTATTGATCTGCTAGCACAATTATTATAAGTGCAATATAGAGAAAGATCTAGTGGATTGGTTTTTAATTTATGTTCATAGATGAAGCTCATACTCCCCGTTATGCTTACACCTCATCATCCTTAAACTCAGTGGTGAAAGCAAAAAATTGAGAGGCAACCTACACATGTCACTTAAAATATACCATAATTTATGCGTATCCACCGACCCGAATTGGAGTAGCACAGTGGACAAAACAACAAAATATCTCGCAAAAGAAGAGAAGGCCTAAGCTCATAAGGATATTAACAGGCTGTTACTTTATACACACACGCACACACACGCACACACACACACGCACACACACGCACACACACACGCACACACACACACACACACACACACACACATACACACACACACACACACACACACACACATACACACACATAGAACAAAATTCGATCATGAAACAACAACAACAGCATCAGCCTATAAATTTGCCACTGCTGGGCTAAGGCCTCCTCTCCCATTTTTGAGGAAAAGATTTGAAACAAATTCCACCGCGCTGTTCCAAATCAGGTTGGTGGAATACAAATGTGGCAGAATTTCTATGAAATTAGATACACGCAGGTTTCCTCATGATGTTTTCCTTTACCACAGAGCACGAGATGAATCACAAACATAAATTAAGCACATGAATATTTAGTTGTCCTTGCCTGGGTTAGAACCCGCAATCATCGGTTAAGATGCACGCGTTCTAACCACTGGGCAATCTCGGCTCTGTTCGATCATACATTTAACTTGAATGAACAAAAGTTAAAAGAATATTACCATATCCCACGCTAATGCGATTATAATTCCAAGTAAAGAACATAAATCATATTTACATAATGGTACATAAAAGCTATTTTCAAAAGTCTAACATCATAGCTTATAATAACATTATATAATATTGCGAACAATGTTTCAACGGAAGTTTACACGAGCCATAATATATACTTTTTAGTTAAGATTTACGACGCCCAGAGGACTGGACCGGGACTCAATCCGCTCCCGGAGGAACCACTGATTAAATTTTTAGGTTAAAATATCCGTTTCGCCGCGACCAGTCGCTTGAAATAATAACGTAACACCTCGTTCATTTTGTTACAGATTTAATTTTAAATGGTGCGTTTGATATCGTATTAATAATGAAATATTTTGTTATATCCTCGTAAAATTTTTCTTTTTCCCGCGGTTTTGCTAGCGTGGAATTTGTATATATTTACAGATTAACTTATAATGTTACGTTAAGTTTAGACCACTTTGAATACCACATAATACCAACTATTCAGAAAAGCTTAAATAAGTATTTAATCATTTTCAATTGATATCCCAAAAATAATGTTCTATGTTTCTATCTTAAAAATGAGTGACTTCCATACAAACTTTCAACCCCTGTTTCACCTCTTTAGGGGTGGGTAAAATTGCCAATATTCCTTCCTTAGTTGGTGTCTACTCAATAAAACGATCTTGTTCCAAATTTCAAGGACCTAACTTTAATAGTTTACGCCCGGCAATGATGAATCAGTCAGTCAGGGCATGTTATTTGTATATCAAGTGAAAATTAAACTCGATGCTAAATCACCTGCCTATAATCTTTGGCATTGTAAGAATTAACCATTTCGTATATCGTCACTGCGTCACCAAGTTGGGGGAGTAAAATGTAAAGTCACTTATATATATATACGTCGTTACATGTCATGCAACATTTAAACTGGAATTCCACAATAATAGGAATTTAATTCAAAAACAAAATACGAGTATTCATTATTTAAGTAAGGGATTACTTATAAATGACTCATAAGGGACTAATTTAAGTCATGATTTTATGCGTCATTATCGAAGTGACAATGGTATCGTTAGTGGTATGTCCACGTTTGACGTAGATTAATGTTCTATAGTCGTAAATATGTGCTATGGTAAAATTAAAGTTGGTTGAATTCGGTCGTGAGGCGGGAAATTAACATTTAACACAGGACTAGCACATGACTAGCACAGTAATAGCACAAGATTAGAATACTATACTTAATTCCTTCAATCTTACAATCCAATGGGACAGAAAATTGGATACAACTGGTCACCTGAACAATTAATAGGTTTGTGAGCTATCCGAGATATAAACACATGCATACCTTGACTTTGGAATAGAACCAAAGTCCTTGACATCTGCAGCCATATAGTCCAGCCAATAGACTAACGAGGCAGTTAAAATTTACTTACGGTATATTAAAAAATCAACAAGAGAAAGCCAGCATTTCTATTAAAGCGTCTACCGAAACTACACTTTAAAAGTGTATATTTTTACGCTTTGTATTTATTTTCAACTGAGGAGAGATTTATAGCTAAAACATTAGCATTGTAAAGTTGTACAGAATTATACACCCGGATGAATTTAATGGGAAAACATGCTTTATGACATCAAGATAAGATTCAATTCGGATTGCAGGGATTAGTGGGTATTTCGTAAATGGTGTACAAGAGGATTCTGCAATGGAAATGGCCATAGTCTTCCGTTAGTTTAAAATCAATTTAAAATTGAGGAACAAATTATTTTTTAATGATTATTACTTATTGGAATAATTTTTGATTTAATTCTTGTGTTAATCTTGTTCCTAGAACCCTACGTGTTATATAATTTGAATTTAAGAGGCTCAATTTAATTATATTTACAGCTTTTGTGAGTTACTGTGAATCAAGCTTATTACATGTAGGGAAACTTATTAAAATATTCTATTTGCTTAGTACAATCTTCTTGGAAAACAAAATACGAGTATTGAAAACGGTCGATTCGAAATATAACTCGATTTTATATAAGAATATTATCTCAAATCACATTTAAATCACATTGTACTTTGTCATACATCATTCTTGTGATGACAATAATTAAATACGACATTGGAATATCTATCTGTTTATCTACACTAAATGTTGATAAAGAGTAACTACTGAGTTTCTTGCCGGTTCTTCTAGGTAGAATCTACTTTCCGAACCAGTGGTAGCTTCACTTGATTGTAAAATGACGATTCAAAAGTGATTGTAAAAGCCTTGAATAAAGTTTGTTTTGATTTGATTTACTAAATGTCAAGTATTTTTTATAATGGAAACTAATCTACTAAACCACTTAAAAAAAACAGTGTGTTTCGGAAAAGATTTTAGTACATTATAGTGTTATATAAGTTGCTTCTGGATATATTTTTGTTAGAATTTCATTCTTTTTCTTTACTACCAAAAACGAGAGGAATTTTATTATAAATAAAAATTGAGTGCATCAATATTCTGCGATGTCTGCCCGGGTTTGAAGCAATCTAGAGACAATATTCAATTGAACTCATAATTTATTAAAATTAACTTTTATGGCCATAAATAAATAGTTAATTTCAATATCATAGAATGATATTCATATTTTCTTGAATATTATTCCTTTTTCAAAATTGGAATGCTCTTTTTTGAACTAAAACTGCTTGCAGCAAAGGCACGGCGCATATTTATTTGGCTACATACGACTACCAAGTGGTTTTTCAACTGATTGAACACACCACAGTCTGCCGTATAAAAGGATCCGATTCCAAGCCATTTGACTTTGGGTGTTCACACAGTTTCGCTTTGAGTGGTTGATTGAAATGGTGAACGGAGTTGGAATTGTTTGGAGATTATTGGATTTTTTGGGCGATTTCTTTTACGTTCTCTGATTTAGAGCCTTCGTGTAATTGACTTATTAGTTTGGCGAAGATGAAATATTTAGAAATTACATTGAAATAATTTTATTTAAAATTCGTTTAATAATGACCTCTTTCCTTTCCTTTCGACGAAAAGGGTTGGCTTAATCTAACGTGCAGCTCCAATGCGCCTTTGTATGTGAGATACACATACATAGATACATACATAGACACACATACATGTGAGATAGATTGTCATCTGACACATGCAAATTTCCTTTAAATGTTTTGAACGTTGATGTACTTCAATGTTCTAACGTAGAACCATCTCTGCTTTATTAATAATTCGTTTCATTTGTGTTAACTAATTAATAATACAAAATATGATATTTTTAGAAATTAATTTTTAGTTAATGGTTGCAGAACAGACAATAGTTTTTTTAAGATTTGCAAACGGCTGATTCGAAATATAACTCGATTTTATATAAGAATATTATCTAAAATCAGAGTCTGGTATTTAAAAATATAGTGGCCCACTTACCTTTTATACCTAAACAGTGAGATAAAGTTTCATTTTAGCCGGATCACTAATTTTTGGGTATGTATTGTAACCAAACAGACGGCGAAAAACAAATTCTGACTTTTAAAAGTTTACCATCAATTTAAATAAAGTAAACTAACGACCCCTATATTTCTAAGCTTAGGTCTCTTCTCCCTTTGAGGTGATAGTTAACGGAATGCGGGATCACGATGTTTTCCTTCACTATTGAACAAATTAGCCACAAGGCTTAATTGGTACTTACCTGGATTTGAATCTGTAATCATTAGTCTATGATGCACACCTTCTAACCACTGGGCTATTTTGGCCCAATTCAAATAACTCGATTATTTTTTAATAATTCCCGAAATAAATTAACAGAATTGATACAACTATATATAAAAATCGTTATTAGTATAAAAAAGTACGACTTAAAAATAATGATACAGTTATCCAAGATTGAAATTCCCTTCGGTTCAAATATAAAAAATCGGGGCCCCTTAAATTGCTTCCATTTTCCGAGATGAACGTTGAGAGCGCAAAAACCGTCTTATTGGAACTGAAATCTGATTTGTGATAACGTGATCGATTTACTTAAGTATGTCTCTCTTTCGTACAGTTAGTAATTTTGAGGAGTTTACGTGGACGTTTGGGAAAGTGATTGGGAAACTGAGTGTCGAGTTAAACCTTATTGCTTAATATCAATAGGAGTCGCGATTAAAATAGTAATCAAGAACACACTTTTAAGGCAAATATTGGAGTCGAGTGTAGAAGTCAGTCAAATGTCAACGAACTATTTTTTGGCATCTTAATGAGGAATGTATGTGGGATGAGCATCTGACCCATATAATATACGTTGTGAAACTTAATTGTACTAATTTAAAATACCTTTTAATCAGATGCATATGCCATAAATTTAGGAAATATATTTTAAAGTAAGATCAAACTTTTTTAAAGCTGATATATATTTTGTTTTAAAAATGCAAACATTAAACTAAAAAAAATTGGTGAGTGAACGAGGCATGCGAGACATGTATCTATTAAAATGTGAATAAACACTTCAATTTTTATTTTTTCCAGCCTTGTTGTTTATCTCGTCACAAGCATTCTTAAGATGAGTTGGTGATGGTCTGACAGATTGGGCTAGTTTTTTGAATTTGAAATTTCCTTACAGCGTGAATTGAATGATTAATAACTGCTTCTCGATATACTGATTAAGAGAACCAATGAGAATATAAATAGAAGAATTTCGTGCCACACAACTTGCCTTCCTTCCATGACTTCGGATTTTGTACGCTGGAAATAAATGTGGATAGGGCTCAAATTATTTAAACACTCACACAGTCATAAACACACGCACACAATGAGAAGCAGCAAAAGAGACAAATGTTAATATTACGGATATACCAATGAGTGTATCGTTAATTTTTATGATGCTATATTTAATGATTTGAAAATTGCAATATTTTTATATTCACATGTAAAATCGCTCTTTGTGTTGTATTTATTCTTCAATAGTATTACAGATTACGCAAATAAATCTCTTAAAGTATAAAATATAGTTTTTTAATCTATTTATTAAACGTCATCATAGATAAAACATTAATTACACGTAAAAGGGTCGAAAGAGTTAATTTATGGAGCAAATAATCAAATTGACCAATCCTTTTCATCCAGCGTCGGAAGCCATGTGACAATGGAATTGATAATACAGTGGGTCCTCCCTTATCTTTTTCATTTTCGAAAAACCATCGACCAGACATAAATAAACGTTGAAACGGGTTTCATCCCGTTCAAGATTGATAACTCTCCCTGACACCCGCTGGGTGCGATTTGCGAACACTACTCTCCATTTTTTTTTCTAATTTCTTTCTGTTTTAAAATGAATTTAAATCTTATTCGCCTGTAAAAAGGTTGATTTTAGCTTGTATCACAGTGGTCATGCGTGATCGTAGGCAGTACAGAGAAAATTGGGGCCATTTCAAGAGAATGATGGGACATTTTACGGAACTATACCACATTATTCACGAATGTCTCGGTTACCTGTTAAGTAGTAATTGCTATTTTATACGAAGATTAGATTAGAACTGGTACGAAGTTAGATACAAATGTGTTCTGTTTTACGAAACGAAATTGTAAACGAAGATATAACGCCCTTAGATTGGAAGATTTGATATCACTGTTTTTTTCTTATATAACTTCTTACACTCCAAGAAGACAAAGGATTTGATAATTTTTTTTACTTTTAAAAGAAAAATATACAATCTGATGTTAAGCGGTCACCTCTGCCTATAGACCATAGGCACCGTAAGAAAATTATTTCTTACATTTCTAATTTGTCATTAACCTTGGAAACTAAATAATAATGTCCCTTGAGCCTATAAATTACACTGGCTCACTCACTCTTCAAATTGGAATAAAAGAGTACAAAGTATTACTGTTTAGCGGTATAATATTTTGATAAGTGGCTACTCAGACGGGTTTGCACAACTGGAAACAAATGACTGAAAAATAAAATCTGGAACGTCATTAGTAAGCTGTCACTCAAAAGCAAAAATACTATTTATAATGGCTTCTCAAACAACCTTTTACATACGAAAAATGTTTTTGTAGTTTCCAATCTGATACACCAAAAATTAACATTAAATACTTACACAAATACACTCAACCTTACATGTGATTTTTTTTTATACTTACTACAACTACTTTTTTAGGTGTAACCACTATTTCGATCTATTTATTTTCTATAGGCTGACTGTTGACCTTAAAACCTGGTGATTTATTGACGTAGTTATTAACACTCTATATAAGAAAGCTCGTCAATTGTTTTATGCATTGTATTGGTTTCTGGTGAGAAATAAATGTTGATGAAGATGACACTTTTTGTGGGACGGGTTATAGTTTTATATGTGTGCTATTCACAAGTATTGCAGTGTGAGTGTATCAGTGAGCCATGTAAGATAACTTGTATCACTGTATATACTTTAATAGTATTTGTTCGTATCGGAGCAGTGCGATAGTGAAGCGCTTCGAGGTGTTCTCAGCGTTATCTAAGTTGGTCTAAGTTATAACATTTTATAGAAAAACTTTAAAGTTTATGTGTAGAATATTTGGTCAAAAATGTATTTATAAATAAATATAAATATAGGACAACATCACAGAGCTGAGATGGCCCAGTGGTTAGAACACGTGCATCTTAACCGATGATTGCGGGTTCAAACCCAAGGCAATCACCACTATATATATGTGCTTAATTGGTGTTTATAATACATTTCGTGATCGGCGGTGAAGGAAAACATCGTAAGGAAACCTGCATGCGTGTTATTTTATCGAAATTCTGCCGCATGTGCATGTCACTAACCCGCATTGGAAAGCGTGGTGTAATATGTTCCAAACCCTCTCCTTAAGGGAAGAGGCAGTCTTATCCCAGCAGTGGGAAATTTACAAGCTGTTTACTTTACTTTTTTTTGTCACATACATTACTTTGATCCCACTGTAAGTAGCTAAAGCTCTTGTGTTATGGAAAAACAGAAGTAACGACGGTACCACAAACATTGTACATCGACTCAGTCGGGAATCGACCCCGAAGGTCGGAGTGGCGTTCCCATGAAAACCGGTGTACACACTGCTCGACCACGGAGGTCGTCAATTTAAGCCTGTCTTCGGACGAAATCGTTTGTTCGTACGTGATTACAGAAAAATATATAACGTTTCGACAAAAACACTTTATTTTCTAATATACACTGAAAATGGTCTAGTCCTTCCTTCCTACCTATGGTCGCTCTCGAGACTGTCTCGAGCCTGTCTCGGCCCTGTCGTCCGTTGGTTCTTGGAGCAACGTGCCCCGTCCACAGCCACATGAGTGTAGCAATTGTTTGGGTTACGTCGGTAAAGAAACATTATATGTACGTATAATTGAAAATTTATAATTAAGAACTATGTACTTACAGAAACCCGTCCGCAACAGCTGAACCGCAACATAATATTTACGGTAGGTGGTATATGAGACAACATCACATACATTACTCTGATCCTAATGTAAGTAGCTAAAGCACTTGTGTTATGGAAAATCAGAAGTAACGAAGGTACCACAAACACCCAGACTCGAGACAACATAGAAAGCTAATATTATAATCTACATCCACTCTGCCGGGAATCGAACCAGGGACCTCGGAGTGGCTTATCCATGAAAACCGGTGTACACACCACGCGACCACAGAGGTCGTCAAATTATTAACAATTACAAAAAATTGTAATGTTATATAATTTTTAGGTCAAAACTGTCGTCTCTTTTGAATTGGAGCGCACCCATATTAACAGGCGAGGTTAGTGAGCCACGACTGATTACAATGCAGACTTGATTCGATCTGCCGTCACATTGCATCAGAACTAAGTTTGTATTACGATTCCGTCGGAAACAGCGCCCCGAGGAACTTCATTGTTGTTATGATCGAATGATCCATTTTACAAACTTAGTTGATGGTGAAATGTTTAATATATAATAACGCTGCTGGTTTCCGTGATGAGATACGCAGTGATTTGAAATATTTATCTGATGAGAAGGCCTAAGTCTAAAAGTGGGATTAGACTTAACAGAAGCTGTTAAAACTTGGTTTGAAATTGAGAAATTCATTATTATATCTCAATGAGCCTAAATTTTAAAGAACATCGTAATACAGTTTTATGTTCTTAAAATCGAAGTGATTGATACATTAATATAGATGTGTATTAACTTAATAGTTGATGCCTCCAACTTCTCTTGGTTGGTCGTCATCTATTAAGCAACACTTTCCTTCCTTAGAATTCAAGATTACTTCATACCAAATTTCATGAAATTCGATTCAGTGATTGGGTCCATTCGCTTGCGATGATATTTTCTCCAAACGATACAACCAAACATATGAGATAAAAACTTGTAGAATTTTTGCCCTGCTTGTAATGTTTGCTATATATTTTAACAATAATAATCAATACTAATATAATTAATGTGAAAGTAACTCTGTTTGTCTGTTTGTCTGTTACTCATTCACTACTAAACCGCTAACCCGAATTTGATGAAAGTTGGTATGTAGCAAATTTGAATTCCGAGGAAGGGCATAGGCTACTGTTTTTGCTTATCACATGACGCGACTAAACCTCTAAAACCCGCGCAATATCGCTGTCAACAACTAGTATGTTCACACGAATCTTTTCGAAAAGTATGTGGTTATCATACATACGACAGTCAGAGGTTATAATGTTTTGGGGATTTGGGGTGATACAAGTGTTGCATAGCAATAATTCTCAATCAACAAAACCGAGAAAAATATATTGGATAACTTATTTACTCGACACATCCTAATTGATATCCGTATCAATTTGAACAATCAATTTCTTTGGGCTATGAGAAGAGCGTTTTTATTTTGTGTATCACTTTTTGATTATAAGACATAATGAATGAATGAATGAATTATACCTTATTGCACATCACAAATAAAAACAAAAAAACACGTGACACGTCACACCTCTGTATTTGGGTTACAGGAATTGATATGTGTACCATATTTCAACTTAATCGGTCTAATAGATTCGGAGATAATTGACTGTAAGCGACGGACGGACAGACACACGAGTGATCCTATAAGGGTACCGTTTTTGTATTCAGACATACGGAACCCTAAAAAATGTAAATTAAAAGTGTTGTACAACGGACAGACTTCTGGCTAATTAGCCATCTCTTCCAGACAACCCAATCAGAGAGAGATTTTTAAAACCATCGGCGTAGGCGGTAGTCATAAACTTATATACAAATAAATCAATACTAATCCGAAAATATGCAATATTAGAAACACTAAAAGTCAAATACAAAATTTTCAATTCATCAATATAACTGAACATAGGGTATCTGACGCCTTTTTCTATGGAGACAATATAAGACTATAATATGAGATATAAGACTCGTCAGCGTCTTGGTGCGTACTTACTCAACATACAAGGATATCTACTTCATTAGCTTAGCGGTAACCACACAGTCACTAGCACAATTGCTTGCGCATGATACCATGAGTGTACCTAACACTTGCCCCAACTACTCAAGTTTTCATATAGGTATATTGAAAAAGTTACTAAAATATATGACCCCCTCCCCACTCTGAAATATTTATAATTATAAATAAAATTTTAACAAAAAGAAAAACCGACTTCAAACAAAACACTATTTTAAAACAAATGAATATGCACGAAAAAGTAATAAAAATAATTGCGTATTCAACATATTTTTAGAGTCTTCCTAAGTTAAATGAAATGAAAAATATTAGACTACTTAAAAGTCGATTAACGATTATATCATGTAGTTATAGTTATTGGTATATTTGGAGCCGGTGTCAGCCACGGTGCCCTTGCCCCAACAATCAAAAGAAAGAAGCGATACGAGCCTCTTGATTGATCCAGTATATTATTGTGTAAAAGGTAATTTGTAAAAAACATATTTGTTAAAGTATTCTCGTATTGTTTTTTGATAGATATACTGTAGGGTTTTATTGGCTGACACCGACTCCAAATATAACAATAATTATAACTACATGATATAATCGTTAATCGACTTTTAAGTAGTCTAATATTTTTCATTTCATTTAACTTAGGAAGACTCTAAAAAATATGTTGAATACGCAATTATTTTTATTACTTTTTCGTGCATATTCATTTGTTTTAAAATAGTGTTTTGTTTGAAGTCGGTTTTTCTTTTTGTTAAAATTTTATTTATTTTTTGATTTTAAGAGAAGCTGATGTTGACTAACTAATTTTTTTTAATATGGATAGATTAAGCGTTCCGTTTATATGAGTCAGAAACTACTTCGAGGACAATTTCAAAGGAAACTTGCGAATAAAGCAAAAATAGACTTTCGAAAATGCGGATTTAATACGTCACGCGGCGTAAACTATAAGGATCCCTCGAAAGAGCTGTAATCGAACTCAGCAAAAAAACTTTGAAAAAGACCAACTATATTTCGTACATCATATGACATCACATCACATACACAAAATTTGATTAAAGATAGTAAGAAATTCTGCCTCATATCGCACCCTAACTGCGAGCCGTATAGGAGTTCCATCACTACATAGTATAAAACAAAGTCGCTTTCTCTGTCCCTATATCTTTAAATCTACGCAACGGATTTTGATGCGGTTTTTTTTAAAAGATAGTGTGATTGAAGGGAAAGGTTTGTGTATATAATACATGAACAATATAGTAAAGAAGCACTCATAATTTTAGAAGTTTGCGATGTGATGTCGTATATAAACAAATTCTGTAGTATATTTAGTATCAGTATTGCACCCGTGCGAAGCCGGGGTGGGTAGCTAGTTGATTATAATATTCGACTATGATAATTACATAAACATAACCACATTACGGAAGGTGACTCAAATATCCAAATAACCTATAAATAAAAGATTCGACCGAGTATCGCTAACGTGCTCCTCAGAATTGTTCCGTTCCCTTCCGTTCCGTTACTTTGTCATGGATCCTGTGCTCAGAACCTTACCAAACTTTCACCAAATTACCCTTGAAGTATATATTTTATAATAAAAAAAGAATTATCAAAATTGGTTAACGTGATTTTCAGTTATTCACCTATTTGTGGCGCATATACATAATGCAAATTTAAGACTTATGTCGTTTTCACATGGATACCATCATCGGAAAAAAAAATAAAAAAAATGGGACCCCACGGGAAGCACTACCTTTCAAACAAAAAAAAAATTATCAAAATCGGTCCACCCAGTGAAAAGTTATGAGGTAACAAACATAAAAAAAAAAAAAAAAAAAAAAAAAAAATACAGACGAATTGATAACCTCCTCCTTTTGGAAGTCGGTTGAAAATACGCACGTTTCATAGCCACAAAGAACATAACAGTTCGTTAAATATCCTCATATTATCCCACCTTACAATGTTAGGCATATTTCATTCTGATAATTGAATATTATTCCGACCATTTCTAATAATTATCACGCACGAAATTCCACATAATTAATAATATTATTAAAACATTTATCATAAGGTTTTAGGCAATTCTATTA
This sequence comes from Vanessa cardui, assembly GCF_905220365.1. NCBI lineage: Eukaryota > Metazoa > Arthropoda > Insecta > Lepidoptera > Nymphalidae > Vanessa > Vanessa cardui. Next base: position 1,480,806 of record NC_061127.1, on the reverse strand, counting down.
ACATTGATTCGATTTAATTAATATGTTTACTACTATGTAGATGTAGTATTTTTTATACTCACAGTTAATACTCAAAAAATAATCTTAGAATAAATATTTTCTGACACATTGCCAAATAAATGAAGAGTTCAAATAAGATGTGACTAATATAAAAGTCTTAAATTTTTAGAAGGCTAGGCATTACAGAATAACATATTCTTATTGGTGATAATTACACTTGGATACGTCTGAGAGACCGTGGACAGCCCGAAGACCGTGCAAGGCACCAGCATTGAAATGGACAACCCTATTCGTTCAACCCTGCGATAAGGCAGCAACATTTGCTGAGACTGCCTCTCTCTACTAAACTCTACCAAAGTTTTTGTAGTCTTATTTAAGGTCTTTTTAAATCAGTATTTAGATCATATTCTAAATTATATTATATATTTATTCGTGACATTAATTAAAACAAAACTTTTGAGTCGTAGTGACAAGAAAAATATCTTTTAAATTAGCAGCCAGTGCCACAGCATATTCTTGTTTAAATAAAATCAGTTAATTTTTCGCTCAGATAATAGGAATCGCGATTCAACGGGGAAATGCTTATAGCATTCCAATTCCAAACCAGCGGTTATGTTTTGAACGGAAACTATTGTAATTTTGATCTAAATATATTTAATGAAGTGCCAATATGAATATTTGTTTTGAAACTTGCAATAATTATAATTAAACAAATACATAAGTGCACAACGTTAGTGAAACGAGTTTGTTTTAAACGTATTAAATTTGAATTAATTGAATCGGGCCTCTTGGCAGTTCTACACAGATATGCGAGTTAACATAAATGCATAACTGTATAAGTAAAATATAAAATCATAAATAAAACAAAACAAATATTTTTTAATACTTTGTAATATTTATTGATTGCAGTTTACTTGTCTATCGAGAACGGACTTCAGGTTAAATTAAATTCCTCAATCCCAGACGGACGGGAATTTTGTATGACTTTACGTATTGCAAAATACTCGGAATGTTTTTTTTTTTATTTGCTATTGTAGTTTGTATTTATATACTTTTATGAATTTAAACCCTATATACAGGGTTATTGGTAATTCGACGTACATCCTTTAGGAGGTAATAGAAATAGGTGGTTATAAATCAGAAGAAAAAATAGGTTGTTATTGATATTTTTTTTCTAAATAAATTTTTAAAGTTGCATTTTTGACAAATTTTGAAAAAATCTAAAAAACGTGATAACTCAAAAATGGTTCACTTTTGGATGATGCATATGGGGGTTAAAATTATTGCAAATAGTCACCTCCATCACCTTCTAACGGATGTACGTCGAATTACCAATAATCCTGTATATATATCAAAAGTTTAGCTTTCAAATTACTATTTGGTCGAGTGGAGTTACCAAATGCTGATACAATTTTTAACCGACAAAAAAGCTTTCTGATGTGTTTTTTTGGTAGTGGAGTCCATACGCGAAAACGACTAGTACGGATAACAAGAATGAGTTGCACTAGTCACCCTCGCCTTGCCGGCCCGCAAGAAGCCTCTTCGCACCTCGTCTGAAGGCACCTAGGTTATAAGAGGAGAGAAATACGTGTGCTATACGGTCTAGCAAGACAGGATTTTTTTTTTGTTTTTAGGTATTATTATTTATTGTCTTTTCCATACATCGTCAATTTAAAACCAACTTTAGAAACCTTTATTAAAATTGTATGTTTTTGTTTTATATTGTGTGGTTTAATCTTTTATACTTTTATCGTTTACGTTAATATAATACACATGTTTTTCAAATGAAAAACATAATTTTCTGAATAATAATACAATTGATTAATCAAAATATACTTACGTACTTTATTATCGTTATTTTACAATATGATATTAAATTTTCAATGACCATCAGTTGGAAATATAGGTCCAAGAAAAATCGATAACAACTCTGGCTTTGTATGATGTACGTCAATTTTTTTTGAGTAATATGACTTCATTAATTATTAATTATGTGAATATATTTATTGTGAAAGTATTAACGGATTTTTTCATCCGCTATTCATTGAAATCCATACAGCCATTCAGACAAGATTACTAGTTAGACACTACATAAAAAACTGGGCAAATGCGACTCGTACTTTCGTACTGAGGGTTTCGTACCACTTTATAAGGTTTACCAGGTACAGACTTTCAACGGTTTTTCTTATAATTTGTTCTTTAAGAAATATTCCTAAATATATTTTTTAATACTTGTACAATCAGATATTGTCCTTGCCAATTTTCATGATTCTAGGTCAAAAGGAAGTTCTATCATTTCTGATTGCGTAGACTTAAGTTTGATTTCTTACAACTGTAAAGGACAGCGGACCTCAGTTTTTAATATTAATTTCTACTTTATACCTCTGCATGTTTACGAGAAACACGTTACTTGATGGACTGACGAATGTGATGTTACTTGAGTTTATTATTCCTTTAGAGCTCTAAGAGTGAAAGCTTTCAAAATCAAATAACACAACACAAACACACACACACACACACACACACACACAGACACTGCTCATAACATGCAAAGTCAAAGTCAAAGTCAAAAACCTTTATTCAAAATAGAAGTGTTTGCACTTTCTTATTGATTGTCGATAACCTACGGAATATAATACCACCGGTTCGGAATATAATACCTCAGACCTGAGAAGAACCGGCGAAAGAAACTCAGCGGAATATTTTTTTTTTTTTATAATGTCAATTTATAATTTACAATATAAACATATTCCTGTTATTTGAAACAGCCTGAAGGCGATCATCTCATTTCCAAGGTGTGCAGTCAACTAGAAAGTCATTAGTGCTGTTATATCCTTTAGCACACAAACGCTCTTTAACGATTCTTTTGAATTTTATAATTGAATATTGTTGAACGTTTTATGGGATCCTGTTGTAAAAACGTATACATTGCCCCAAAAAAGAGTTACTAACCCTGTGTAATCGGGTACAAGGCGTAACAATTTTTGGGAAAATCATTTATATTTTTGTGTACATACATAACATTATCAAAAACAAATTGAGAAGCGACATTCATTATTTTAATTTCTTTAAATTTACATCTTAACGAATCTTTTGGGCCCAGGTTATAAATTGCACGAATAGCCCTCTTCTGCAGTATAAAAATAGTATTAATGTCAGCTGCATTACCCCAGAGTAGAATGCCATACAACATAATACTGTGGAAATAGCTAAAATACACAAGGCGAGCTGTATCCACATCTGTCAAAAATCTAATCTTTTTTACCGCATAGGCTGCAGAGCTGAGTCTATTTGCCAATTTACTTATATGGGGGCCCCATTGGAGCTTAGAGTCAATTGTCATACCAAGCAACTCTGTTGACTCTAATACATCTAATGCTTCCCCGTTTAAAAGTACATTCGCTTTGACAAATCTTACATTGGGAGTAGTGAATTTAATACATTTTGTCTTTTTACTATTTAACATTAAATTATTGACACTAAACCAATGTACTATTTCCGAGAGAGCATTGTTCACATCGTCATACATTAAAAAACGTCTTTTTATTTTAAAAATTAATGAAGTATCGTCAGCAAACAATACTATCTCGAGTTTATCACCTAAGATATGTGGTAGGTCATTTATATAAACCAGGAAGAGAAATGGACCAAGAATTGATCCTTGAGGGACCCCCACAGTAACCTGAGCCCCGGAAGATCTCTTTCCATTTACATCAACCCTCTGAATCCGATTGCTCAGATACGAAATCAGAAGATTGAGTGCAGTGTCCCTGACTCCATAATGTCGTAGCTTCCTGACCAAAGTTTCGTGTTGCACACAATCAAAGGCCTTAGATAAATCACAAAAAATCCCCAAGGCATCCTGTGACTCCTCCCAGGTCCTGTAGATATTTTTTATGAGCTCAACACCAGCGTCAGTTGTCGAGCGACCCCTTGTAAATCCAAATTGTTTCTTGTGTAGCAACTTGTTCTTGTTAAAATGTACTAGCATTTGATTTAGTAATAATTTTTCAAAGATCTTGCTAAGAGTTGGTAGTACAGAGATGGGTCTATAATTATTGGGGTCTGATGTACTACCTGACTTAAATATTGGTATTACTTTACTATGTTTCATGATGTCAGGAAACACGCCACTAAGAACACAATTATTGAATATATTGACAAGGTAGGGTGCGATTACATCAATTATTGAATTGACTACTTTAACAGAGAACCCCCATAGATCGGCAGTTTTTTTAACATCTAGCGATCTGAAAGAACTTATGATGTCACTTACACCTACTGTATTAAATTTAAAACTTATATTACATTCTTTTACATTGTTTTTTAATAATGATTCAGCAACGGTGGGAGAGGGATTTAATGAGCTAGTAGTCGAAAAAGGAATGTCAGCAAAAATTTTTCAAAAATAATTGCAACATCCCGATCTGAGGAAAATAAATTATTATCAATAGATAAACTAGTGTCGGAGATGTTATTTTTGACTCTTCCAGTTTCGCAATTAATAATTTTCCATGTCATTTTAATTTTATCAGGAGCGTCAATAATTTTTTTTTTTATATGTAATGATTTGGCTGTATGACAAACACGTTTGAATAGTTTAGAGTAGGCACAAACATAACTAATAAATGAAAATGACCGATTGTATGATCTTTCACTATAAAGCTCATACAACCTTTGCCTACTCTTGTGAATTCCGACAGTCGCCCAATCATTAAACTTAAAAAAAATCCTAGAACTGACTGTCTTAGGAGTAAATATGGCATTAAATTCTGTTTTTATTAAATTAAAAAAAATGTTATAAAGCTCATTAGAATTATTATTTAATTGTAAATATGAGAGCTTTGCCATGATATTACTTCTGAACTTCTCAATTCGGTACAAATTGATAGGAACAAATGTCTGTTTTAAACCCTTAGTATTATTTTTTATTTGCAAATTGAATGAAGCCAACTATCCACAATGATCTGAATTTAACATATTTATAATACATTTATGATTTGGAACACAATTGGTAAATATGTTGTCAATACATCTTGCAGTGGATTCAGTGATTCTAGTTGGTTCTAGGAACAAGTTATTGAGGTTATATGAATATAATAATGATCTGAATCTAATACTTGTGCTATGGTTTTCTAATAAATTTATGTTGAAATCACCACAAATAAAAACATATTTACTCGATCCAGATAATTTCAACAATGCACTTTCTAATATTTTCTCAAATGCTTCATATAACCCACTAGGAGGTCTGTATACGCATACAACAATGACATGCTCAAGCTCTGCACAGGCTATTTCAATAGTCTGCTCAATAGAAAGGCTCACAACATCCTTACGTTCTTTAAATTTTAAATTTTTATTAATAAGTATTAATGAGCCACCGCGTATAGCTTTTTTTCTACTGAACAGACTAGCCATCTGGTGACCACTGAAGTTAAACATAAACTGATAATTTACAAGCCAGTGTTCTGTTAAACATAAAATATCAATGGCATTGCTGTTTATGAATAACTCGATCTCTAAATCTTTTCCTAGCATTCCTTGAATGTTTTGGTGCACCAGGTTTACAAGTTTACTATTATTATTATTTTGTTTATTTCTAACATTAAAATTTAGGAATTTATCTAACGATGAATTTCTATTAGGTAAATTAATACTACTTGAGCCAGAGACTACCTCTATTGTCTTAAGATTCAATTTAAATTATTTGGAACACATTCCAAACTATTACTTTTTAATGTTTTATTGCACTGCTCAATAGAAGCAGTAAATAATAATGCATAAGCCAACACACTCACAAAAGCACATGCTTAAGTCTTACGCTTCAGATACTCTCACATCCTCACGCCACACATACCCTCAAACATATTAATACTATTATAATAATACATATTTTGGATAAAATTTGTTATTGTATTACCGTGATTGTCATTATTTAAGTTTTAGTATGAGAAAATTATTATATAAAGTATAGTATATTTTGTAACTGCTGTCTCGTAAGTACTTACCGCTGATTGTATAAGGGAAGAGCGGGGCCTCCTACTACAGGTATTGATATACTTAAAAGGGGATACCCAACGATGTATAAACAAGTGTACTACTTTGAATGAAATAAATTATTTTTATTTTATTTTATTTATTTTTATAAATACAAAATATACTTTACTCAAGTAGACTTTACAAGCACTTTTGCATCGTCATTTAACAACTATTTTAAATGAAGCTATAACCGGTTAGGATAGTGGGATCTAGTACTAGAACCGTCAAGAAACTCATTACAATTATACATGTACATATGTAATTTATCCTCCCTGGAAGTCCTTAAGTATTAATTCAACGCTTTTTTATCGTCTGCATAATCTTATACTTAATAATATGCCTTATTTACCAATGTATTTTTTACTAATGATTTAAATATATGAAACGGCAAAGTTAAAAATGTCTGTGGAATTTTATCAAGGTAATTATTATTAAATCAATTGTAAAAAAAAACTATAGAGGGAACACTGACTTCGTAATTTTACAGTATTACAAGGTTAAACAATCTTCGTACTTTTCACAATCAGTACAACATAGTCCGGTATCTCGGGACAAAATGCAATCGAAGGAAACAAAGAGACAATGCGGATGGCCGGTCACGTTCCGTATCCGATTTCATTACCCAGCTAACGAACTGAACGCCCAGCAACTGTGATTGATTTTGCAGTCCGACTCTGATTAGCATACGGTATTAAAACGTTAGCGTACGGTTCAAGGGTTGATACTAATCTGGTTAGAAGGAAATGTGACTCGTCTTTCAAATGATTTCTATTTGAAAATTTTGACTAGAATATATTCACAATCATGAACGGATCGTAATATATAATCTATGTCTGTCATAAATACGCTTTCTGTCTAATTGCCGGGTTTTACCACAATGGATTTTTATACGGTTTTTACTGATAGAAAGAACGATATGAGAAAAGTTTGGATATCCAATAAAAGAAAACACTACCAATTTGTTGAAATAAAACGGTGTATTTTTTTTTCAAATGTACTGTTAAGTTGTACGCTTACATCACTTACGTTGGCTCAACCTGGACCATTGATAGTACATCAAAACTATGAAATTGTTCGCGTGCAAAGTGGGTTGTTAATAAATCATTATCATTACATATTATAAAACAATGTCGCTTACCGCTGTCTGTCCCTATGTATGCTTAGACCTTAAAAATACACATTGGAATTTGATACTTTTTTTTTAGTACATAGAGAGATTCGAGAGGAAAGTTTTTGTATGAAATACATGGTCTATATAGTAAAGAAACCAAAATCAACGGTTTGTCTGTTTTCGAGATTTCCTAATTTAGTAGTGATAAAGAGTTTTTGGACCAGATCTCCGGAATTCGAAGCGAAGCTTCATCACCTGCATGTTTATTAACAAGCCACTAAGGCAACGAGGCAATGAATACAAATAAACTTCAACGTAACATACGTCCGTCGTAATTTAGTCCGCGTCTGTTATTTCAAGCAAGCACTGTAATAAAAGCAATTTAAATCGCCTGACTGCCGATCACGTACTGAATTGCATTTCATTAAGCGTCCCTTGAATTAAGCATGTCGAGTTGTGATTGATTTTACAACTCCGATGGTGCAAGCTAGATATTGTTTGAATTGAATCATTACGGTTTATAAGCTAGTGTGGTACTGTTGCTCTATATTTTATTTAAATAACATGGCGCTATTTTATTGACTTATTTATGAAAGAAGAATCTTTTTTTTTATCTACTATTTTTGGTGTCTGTCATCCAATATGATAAATGTCGAAATATTGTTGCTATTTTTTTTTATAGAAATCAAGCGCTTTAATCTTATTTATGTTTTCATACTACAAAAATCTAAGGCGATTAAGCGGTAAATAAATGAATTCGGAAATATATTAATTGGTGGTAGGGCTTTGTGCAAGCCCGTTTGGGTAGGTACCACCCACTCACCAGCTTATTCTACCGCCAAATAACAGTACTCAGTATTGTTGTGTTCCGGTTTGAAGGGTGAGTGAGCCAGTGTAACTACAGGCACAAGGGACATAACATCTTAGTTCCCAAGGTTGGTGGCACATTGACAATGTAAGGAACAGTTAATATTTCTTAAAGCGTCATTGTCTATAGGTGATGGTGACCACTTATCATCAGGTGGCCCCTATCGAGCATATGGGCCAACCTATACCATAAAAAAAACTTATTATAAGATTTTTGTACCCCTTTTATATAAGGGCGTGAAGAAACCTGAAAGGGCCCTTTTATAAAGGGCCTGAAGTCGTGTAGTTTTCACAGCAAAAAAGTTTCGTGTATATTGCGATAGTTCAAACATTTACAAAAGCAATTTAAATCGATTCATCGCCAATCACGTAGAGATCTGCATTCCATTATTCGGTCATGTCAAGCTGTGATCGACTTTACAGACCAAACGGTATACAAATGAAATTATTCAATAGTATAGTTATTCTACTTGAGCCATGATAAGATGGTCTCTTGAAAGAACGTTGTTTTACTGCTTTTAATCTGCTGGAGGTTCTAGAAACGTTGGGCAGTGATAATAAAATACATAGATAATATTTTTTATGCCAAAATCTATGGAAGATTTTTTTGGCGGATATTGAGTTCAAATCTTAAATCTGAAGAGTTGAGATGGCCCAGTGGTTAGAACGCGTGCATCTTAACCGATGATTACGGGTTCAAACCCAGGCAAGCACCGCTGATTCATGAGCTTAATTTGTCTTTATAAATCATCTCGTGCTCAGCTGTGAAAGAAAACATCGTGAGGAAACCTGCACGTGACAAATTTCATAGAAATTCTGCCACCTTGTATTCCACCAACCCGCATTGCAACAGCGTGGTGGAATATGTTCCAAACCTTCTCCTCAAAGGGAGAGGAGGCCTTTAGCCCAGCAGTGGAAATTTACAGGCTGTTGTTGAGTTCAAATCTTGTAAGCAAAGGCAAAGGCGAATCATCAAGAGAACAAAAACTCTTTGATCTATAATAATTAACCCGTACAATGTACTTAAGACGTACAAAATTGTTTAAAATATTATGTAAGCTTATGTATATGTACTTATACCTGATGTTGTCCTGCCCAATTTGCATCACGCTAGACAATCAAGGGAGTTAGCCAACGTAGTAGGTTATATTGTACAAGTATATAACTTAAAAATATTTGTGCAAATACAGCTGCACTCTGTATTTTTTAACTCTTAATATCCGACAACCCGTCACGACGGCTTAACGTGCTATCCGAAGCACGAGTGAACACACTTTCAATATACAGACTCCTGTTACTAAGATCTTTCGACAGAAATCGAACAACGTTTTAGTAGTCCGACCTGGAGTTTGAATTCAAGACCTCGACCACACGTATATGTATATACCTATAGTATTTACGTCAATATTATTAGCTATCAAAAGAGCTTTTACTTGAAAGAAACGTACACGTGGTAAACTAAACAGAACTAAATTTATTGCACACTTAGTATTAAAATAAATGTAATCAAAGATTCGTAACAATATATTTTTCACTTAATTTGTCAAGCTCAGCACAAAGTCTCGAAAAAGTAATCCCATGTCACTCGCACCTTATATACCCTCTTTTGTTTTTTTTTTTAATTCTTCCAGCAATGTACACTTATGAACACTACTTATATGATAATGATAATAAAATTTAATAAATAAATTGAAAATCTGCTGTAAATCTGAGCTCCGCTTAAGTCTTCAGCAATTAGAACGTTGTGAAGCGCAGATTTACGTTCACGTTTCATTTGTTTGATAGTCTAGTGTGTTATGTTTTGGGGACTAAACTGTAGCGGGTGATTCAGAGCACGTCCACCGTGCAATTTACACATTCTCAGCATTTAAAGGCTTGACATAGTATTTCAGCAAACATATTGACTAAGTTACCGCTTTCCGTATGCAGAATATAACGGTCATTGTTTGTTGCATCGATTTCCAAGATTTAAAAAAAGAATCGTGTACTTTTTCTTTTTCTAATTCTTTTATAAAGTGGCATTTTTATTAGTTTTAATATTTATCACAATCCATGGACAATGGAGAATGGTCTGACGAACTAAGACTGCTAACAATAAGAACTCGTACAATAGTTCTTTCTAATAAAGGGATTGGTACGCTCAACAGCGAGGAAAGAAGTAATTTGAACGGTATGAGATCATCGAGCCAATTTTCTTACTAGCTTATTAATAACACTGAGAGCATCATAATTACAATATGCTTTCTTCAAGTAGATTTTTACAAATAATTTTTTAATCGTCATGTACCAAAGTTAGTGAAGCGTAACAGTGGTACGTCACTGAGAAGATCAGAAACTAAGTAGTTAGAGAACTAAGAGCTGAGATGGCCCAGTGGTTCGAACGCGTGCATCTTAACCTATGATTGCGGGTTCAAACCCAGGCAAGTACCACATGTGTATATATGTGCTTAATTTGTGTTTATAATTCATCTCGTGCTCGGCGGTGAAGGAAAACATCATGTGTCCAATTTCATCGAAATTCTGCCACATATGCATTCCACCAACTCGCATTGGAACAGCGTGGTGGAATATGTTCCAAACCCTCTCCTTAATGGAAGATGAGACCTAATCTCAGCAGTGGGAAATGTACAGGCTGTTTGTTACTTTACTTACTTCAAGTTCTTTATCTATTATAATAATATATTTATTTATGTATATAAGTTAACGTGTATTAGCTTCACCCTTAGTGACATTTATATAATCTTGAAGTCATGTATTTTTTACAAATGAATTTTATTTATGAATCATCTTATTTGCCATTTAAGATAGAGATAGATTTGCCATTTGAGATAGATAATCATTCTGGCAACACCGGCCAAGTAACTTGTCTCTTACTGGCTCCGTGAAATTTTTAATAAAATAAGTTTAATTTAAGAATATAATACGACAATATTGTAAATTAGTAGTGCTTAAGTGATGTATGAGCGGAAAAATAATTAATCAGAAGAAGGAAACATTAAATTTAGATAAATTTTTATAAATAAAAAAAAACCGCCTTCAAAAATGAACTAAAAAGAAAAAAATAATCAGTTACATCCATAACCAATTTACGATTTTTTAATCACCTCTCAAAGTCGGTGCCTACATTGCTAATATACCTACATAATACACAATACATACATACAAAAACTAAATCTATTTATTGTATAGATGACACCATTAGACAAACCTTACTATCGATACAAATTAAATGATTTCAATATAGGAATTTATTTACTTTGTTGGCACCGACTTCAAAAGGTGATTAAAAAATCGTAAATTGGTTATGGATGTAACTGATTATTTTTTTCTTTTTAGTTCATTTTTGAAGGCGGTTTTTTTTTATTTATAAAAAATTATTTACTGCTTTTCAGTGTTGTTTTGCTATTTATAATTACAATTGGTAGTGTTTGTCATTCACTTTATTATACTCAGTACATTTCGGCTTTCGACTCTAAACATAACCGAACGCCGTTTCAATACGATGTGGACTGCAACTCAAATTAAGCGTTACCTAAGTTACAATAGCCTAATGTTAACTGCTTATCGCCAATTAGACAATACCATTTTTTTCCGATGCAATGCCGTTAATCATTGAGGAGTTCTCCTGGTAGTCCACCATCAGCTAGACTTCATCATAGGCATGTTTACTAACATCAATTGCTTGACGACTATCTTAAAGAAATAGAACTAAACCCGTAAAATAGTTACTTACTACTAGGTTCTGATTACCAGTTGTGGTCTTCATCATCAGTTCCACTTCATCAAATGTCACTTTTCGTGAGCATATGACCAAGGCACTTCGAATAAAACCGAAATCACTATAGGTTTGCCTATAAAATTTGAGGAGTTCCCTCGATTTCTCCAGGATCCCATCATCAGATCCTGATCTCCTGACAATGGGACCACCTGTAAAACATGCCCTTTCAAACAAAAAAAGAATTGTCAAAATCGGCCCAGCCATCTTCGAGTAATTCGGTAACATACATAAAAAAAAAAAAAGGCCCCGACGAATTGAGAACCTCCTCCTTTTTTTGAAGTCGGTTAAAAACAATTCGACATCTAAAGTGAACAACTGACAGATCAACCTCAACGAACGATATTTGAAAATTAAACTTGTTCCCGGGGAGTATTGCTTCTATTTTATTTTACTGCTGCTCATATCATAACATTTACTTTATAAATAATAACATTATAACATTAGTAACTGTTAAAACGTACCAATGAATGTAAAAAGTACTGTGGACGCTGTTGTAATTAATTTTATGTTTCACTACTCATAAAGTTTTAACACAAAGTAATATACACATACTCATCAAATTTAATCGGTTATTTAGCCGAGATACGTCTCTCCTCACACACTTGGCTTGATTTTTATCTCTCTTTGCTTGACATAAAGTGGAAGCAAAGCTGAAGACAAATTGATATAATAAGCCACAGTCATACCTGTCAAAACACTAAAATATATAGCAAAACTTATAGTGCAAATACAATAGTTATAATTGTATTCTATAGGAAACATACATCATAACAAAATTAATAGCTACAATAGCAACAGTGCTTCTTTTAAAATCTTTGTAAATTGTTGTTACGTTTGACATTTTATGTAACATTTTAACAAACGTTCTAATTTTTCAATCTTTATAACACAACCTTCACAATTAACCATAAGTCTTTGCTTATATAATCTGATTCAATCTTAAATTTTTATTTAACATTCCTGGTCCCTATTCTTAACTTCTTTTTTTTTTAACTTTCTTTTTTATTTTTGATTAAATTGATTCTTCTTATTCTATTTTTTATTCACCCCTTTTGCTATTGTCTGTAACTTTTTTCCTCAATAATCATAACCAGACTTATTATTAATTGAGAATATTACTTTCAATTACAGTTAACTATTATGATGCCATCGACAATCCTTACTCGAAGAGCAACATCTAGAGATATGGAAACAAAGCTAAAACACACCCTTTTAGAATTAAAGGAATCGAAACAACAATGTGAGCAGCTTATGAAGGAAAGAGAAGATAGTGAAGATGAAATACAACTAGTTATAAACAAAAACTCTCAATTGAAAACACAATTAGTAGAATTAGACAGGAAACTTCAAGACAAACTTTATGAAAATCATCGTCTCCAGGAAGAAATTGCCTCATTCAGGGAATGTAGTGTTACTCACGAAAGGGCCCTGTGTAGCATCACTGAGTTGGAACAGAGCTTGTGTGAGGCACAAAAGTCAATATCACACTTTGAAAATGTCAAAAGTTGTATAGACTCCGATGCCACGCAGAGTCTTTTCAATGAGCTTTCTAATTATGACTCTCTTGGTATGAACAACATCACCACTATTGACTTAACGGAGGATGTATCACAGTGTGAGAGCAGGATAGTCATGGGAAGTCGAACAAAAATTAAGAAATACATTAAAATTAGCAATATGATCAAAAGAACAAGAAAATTAATACAAAAGTCTAAAAATTCTAAAAATATAATATTGTTAAGAAAAGAAAACATGAGTCTAATTAATGCTCTTTTGAACTTCAAGAATCAAAACATAAATATGAAACTGACTTAGAGCAGTTCCAAAATGAAATTTATAGACTAGAATCTGCTCTAAAAAATATTAGTAATAAATATGAACTGGCTCAAAAACAAATAGGAGAGCACATTCTTGCAGCTAATGAGCTATTGAATATCAGCAACTATAATATGGAGCGATTCGACTCCCTAACAAATAAGCACATAAATTGTAACTGTCAGTCCGTTCACGCTGTGCAGCCACTTCCTATGGTCAATGAGTCACATAGTGTCAAAGAAAATAGTATTACCAAAACCATTTCCCAGAAATGTGTCACTACCAATATTAATAGTCCAAATAGTCTGGATACAATGTCTGACACTGTCTGTAATACTTATAATACATATATGTACTCGGACAAGGTAGGCCAGGGCATGGGATCATTATTAAGTAAGAATTTGAAGCAAAAAGTAATTAACATTTGTAGTCCAGGGATTCCATACATAGAAATGATAAACAAAATTAAACAAACTAAATATAAGGAAAATTCTAATATTATAATTTTCTATGGAGACAGTTTATCAGTTAGGAAAAAAGATGTCTTAAAATCAATAAATATCCTTCTTGACATAAATAAAAATTATAGATGTAAATATTTACTATGTGCTTTCCCATATTCTAACTTACTAACGGAAGCACAAAATAAATACATCTATAATTTAAATCTATTTTTACATAGCATGACATGCCGTCATAGTGACGTATTTATTAATTTTGACATAAATAAATTTATATTTAACTTTAAGCTGACAAAGGATACAATGTACCTGCCACTTAAATATAAACGACATATAGCTACATTGTTAGCTTACAATATATTTGATCCAATTGTAGACACTACAATTAAAAAAAATATTATACCCTTGATTAGTAGTTGTGCTACTAACAATAATAAATTAAAAAACTAAGCAATAAGACAACGGATAAGCACTATAAATATATTATTAGTATTGTACATCAGAATATACAGAGCTTATCCAGCAAAGATAACGAAATTGAATTATTTTTAAAGTACTATAATATTGACATATTTTGTATTAGCGAACACTGGATCTTGTCACATCAGCTACCACCTAGTATTAATAACTATAAATTGTCAAGTGCGTTCTTTAGAAAATTAACTAAACATGGAGGATCATTAATATACACAAAACAGAATATACATTGTAAAGAGCGAAAAGACATTGTGGATCTTTCAATAGAGCGCACTGTTGAACTGTCATGCGTGGAACTCGAGCATACTATAGCTATGTGCGTATACCGACCTCCACAATCGGATTTTAACCTTTTTGAATGTGTGATGGAGGACGCCCTTAAGCGAGTCTGTACTGGGCGAAAGAATATAGTTATTTGTGGAGATTTTAACATTGACATTTTAGTGCAATCTTCCATAAGTACTAGGTTCATAAATTTATTTCAATCTTATAATCTAAATAACATATTTTGTGAACCTACAAGAATATCAGCGACTTCCGCAACCTGCATAGATAACGTGTTTTGTAGTTGTGAGGCCGTTAATAAGAAAATCTTATCAAACCTTACATCAGATCACTTTGGCCAAATGGTGTCAATAGGTATAAAAAAAATCAAAAGAAACGAAAAATCACTTGTAGGTCAATTACTGTAAAAGGTTTAATCAACTTCAATAATGCTTTACACTGTAGCCTTCCAAAATTGAATCTTAGCTCAAATGATCCCAACTCTTTATATAATTCTCTTTTACAAGTAATTAATAACGAATTCAATAAAATATTTTAGTTAAAAACCTTTTATCAAAACAATGAAATGCAGTTCTGTTAGTTCAGTTAGACTGGGCCACTACCGGTATCTATATAAGTCGAAATAAATTGTATGAGCTATATGAACTTAAGAAATATAATCGTGATTGTAAATTTATCAATTTTGTTAAAAAATATTCCAAGTTATTTAAACAAGTTTGTCAAACAGCTCGTTCGTTGCATATTAAAAATAAAATCTTAAAATCTAATAATAAAATGAAAACTACTTGGGATATTATAAGGTCGGAAACAGGTAGGTTGAAGTTTGATGCAGGGCAGTTATCCCTTAGTATAAAAGGCAAAATTGTAGGCAAAGATCTAGATGTGGCCAATGAATTCGAAGAATATTTCTCTAATATTCCTCTGAATATTACTAAAGGACTCAATGCGTCTCCTAATGACGCTTTAGACCTACTCAAATGTTATGTTCCCCAGAATGAGTTAGAATTTTCTTTTGAGAATATAACTCCGTACGAAATATTAAAAATATTTAAAACATTAAATCTGAAAAAAACCTGTGATCTTTGGGATTTATCAGTCACAATTATTAACAATGTAATTGTTGACTTGGCTCCTTATTTAGCTATAATCTTTAATAAATGCGTACAATCTGGTATTTTTCCTGATATGTTGAAATTAAGTAAAGTAATCCCATTATTTAAGTCCGGTGATAAAAATGATCCAAACAATTACAGACCGATCTCTATTTTGCCAGTATTAAGTAAAATTTTTGAGAAAGTCATGCTTAATCAATTGCTATTATACTTTAACTCGAATAAGCTATTGCATTCTCAACAGTTCAACAACTCGATTGCGTTAGGCATGATATTCTCCTAGAAAAGCTTAAATATTATGGTATCAGGGGCCCTGCATTGAAATTAATTTCCTCCTACCTTAGTGAAAGAGTTTTGAAGGTTGTGGTTAATGGTGCAAAATCAAATGGCGCTGTGGCGCAAATGGGTGTACCACAGGGTTCAATTTTGGGACCTCTCTTGTTCTTAATATATATAAATGATTTACCTTATTTCGTAAAAAATACTTGCGATATTGTACTGTTTGCAGATGATACATCCCTCATTTTTAAACTTGATAGAAAAATAAACAACTATGACGTTGTAAGCAGTGCTCTGTCGCGGGTTCTTGGTTGGTTTGACATAAATAATTTAGTACTAAATGCTAAAAAGACTAAATGTGTTTTGTTTTCCTTGCCAAATGTCAAATCAAATCTTTCTGCAATAACTTTGAAAAATGAAAGGCTTGAGTTTGTTGAGTCGACGGTCTTTTTAGGGATAACCCTTGACTCCAAACTGCAGTGGGGCACCCATTTGTATGCCCTGGCAAGAAAACTAAGTAGTGCCATTTATGCAATAAAAATAATTAGAAAACTTACGGACATAAGTACTGCTAGACTAGTTTATTTTAGTAATTTTCACAGTATTATGTCATATGGAATGTTGTTATGAGGTAATGCAGCAGAGATTGAAGTTGTTTTTATTCTACAGAAAAGAGCTATCCGATCTATTTACAATATTAGCTCCAGGACATAATTACGCGAAAAATTTAAAGAAATAGGTGTATTAACGGCTGTTTCACAATATATTTATGATAATATAATCTTTATACAAAAGAATATTAAAAATTATTCTATCAATGCTGATGTACATACTATTAATACAAGAAATAAGAATAAACTTGTAACCCCCAGTTTCCGTTTGCATACGGTAAATAGAACGTTTTTGGGCAATGGTATACGCATATATAATAAGATACCGGAAAATATAATCAATTTACCATTTTCAAAATTTAAAAATATTATTAAGACTAAATTAATATAAATAAATAAAAAATATAAATAAATAAATCATACTATTCATTAAAAGAGTACTTTTTAGAAAGAAACGCCTGGAGTTAGGCTCGGGTTCCATGATAGGACGCTAATTACTGTCAATAACAGCATTGTAAATGTGTTTATTTGAAAAGAGCAACTATGCGAGTTTCTTGCCGTTTCTTCTCGCTAGAAGCTGCTTTCCGAAACGGTGGTAGTATTTGATTATTGACGATTCAAAAACGCTTCATTGTGAAGTTTACTTGAATAAAATTGATTTGATTTGATTTAAGAATATTTCACAATGGACAATCAAATTTGTTGATCTACCTAAGTTTCACCTGGGCTAGATATATTATAAGCACATTTATGAAAGTTCTACATTTTCAAATATTAATAGTTTGGTCATCATGAATTTATATTACAATCGTTACAGCATAACTCTGACATATTTCTATTAATTGTCGGTTGAATCCAATTATGGAGCGACCAGCACCATATTATCCGAGTAACTAATGATGTTAAAACTTGTAATTCGAGCACAGCATCTGACATAAATGCCTCTGAGTCACGTAGCATGTACAAATTAAATAGCAAAGGTGATGTTAATGCCCCTTGTCTCGCGATACATTCCAAAGTGTGATCGTGTGACTGACTTTGAGCCCTTATTGCTTCAATTACATAATATTTTATATGTGCGTTATACTAAGTAATACATTAGGAAACTCTTTAACGTTTTCTCATTATTCACGACTAGTAACCGCCCTCGGATTCGCTCGCATTTTAGGGTAGAATCTACTTTCCGAACCGGTGGTAGCTCCGCTTAATTGTTAAATGACGATACAGAAGTACTTGTAAAAGCCTACTTGAATAATTACGTTTATGTTAATTTTAGTTGTCACGTGTCAGACACAAAATGTATGTACTTTCTTGTAGTTCAAGTTTGCTTCATACTAAATTTAAATACTGACAGAAAGGCAGACAGACAGAGTTACTTTCACATTTATAATATTAATTTAGGTAGAACGTCATTACGAAATGAATAATTTCATTTTGTATTGTATTTCGCGTTCCGGGTGCGTAAATGGAGCATCTGTATACAGGAACTTGTTTTTTTTGCATTCATTTTTCGATATATCAAATATCAATATTTTTTATTTACTCGAACTTTGAAACAATCCATTATGATCTTTTGATGGTAGCTCACGAAACCGCGATGGCGAAATTTATGACATATCAGACAATCAAGTGATACGGAAATTTGAGCCATAATCATGCATGGCTTACAGACGAGTCTCGTTTGATACGTATTTATCCGAGTTGTTTATACAGTACAGCGCTGTCTCGTCTCGCTATTTTGCATATACATGTATTTTAGTATTACTACAAGTGACGATTTCTTCAGTGATTACGTTTGTGATTGAGGACTTAAAAATATTGCTGAGATTTTTGGTAAAGTAATTGTTCGTGGTAGGGTTTCATCCTGGATATGTGCCACTTCATCATATATCTCAAGTATTGTTCTGTTCTGTTTCGAATTGAGTGTACTAGTATAACTAATAATACAGGCACAAGATACTTATTCTTTCAAGATACATCTTAAGTAGTCTTTTACAAGCACTTTTGAATCGTTATTTGACAACTATATTAAGTGAATCGACTACCGGTATGGAAAGTAGATTCTACTGAGACGAACCAGCAAGAAATATTGTGGTTACTCTTTTTTAACATTTAAAAATACACTTATGTTAGTTAAGTACAATTACATATGTATGTAGTATAACCTGCCTGGAAGTCAACAAGTATTAATTCCACTCTTTTTTATCGTCTGTATAATCTTGTATTGAATAATATGTATATTTTACAAAAGATTTAAATTTATGAAACGGCAAAGTTAAAAATTTCGTTGGAATTTTACACTTAAACCTTTCCTAAATTGATTTCCTAAGACGAAACCCGCATTTAAATCCATTGAGTATTTTCAAAGACCTAATTATTGATAGTACGAGAAGCGACTTTGTTTTATTTTATACTATATAAGGTTGATGTTAGTTTGATCTAACGTATTTGTTACAAGCTAACGAACCGTTTTTATATTGCAAACTTGATTTGATGATTTGATGTTCGTGTTGACAAAAACATTTATATTTATCTTTCTTATATATAATCTTCTATACATATGTGAGTGAACTCATATTTGTATGATTTCGATATTTTTGGTTGTTGCTGCGTTTGGGAAATAAACATCAAATCTTTCTTAATGTAAGCAAGTATTCAACCTTTGTATGTAATTAGGTATCGGAAGTAAGTGCTGCGTTTGGGAAAAAAAGGACTCAAGAACTCATAATTAGTTATAGCCTAAATTTCAAATATTGTGAAAATTAAATAAAAAAATATTGACTTCATAAAATAGTATACATACATACGTATGTAGAGTCAGGCTAAGAAAAGGTTCCTTCATCTGATTTACCGATCGAGAATGACATACTGCGTCGCAGTGATTTGATATTTAGATTCAAAAGATACTAAGAGTTTAAGAATTTATAAAGGAATTAATTTGAAAATATACATAATAAATACATGTCGGACACTAAATACAAACTTTACGATTTCCGATGCCAAAAAAATTTAGATATAGATGAGAAGGGAACTTCAAGCGATCAAGAGGACCCGATGCTAAAATTATAAGCAAAATTGGCTTATATATAACATGCTCCATATTTTACATAAATAGATTACACATGTATTGTACAACAGAATTGAGCGCGTTCTTTTATTTCAAATTTAAAAAACCATAAACACACATCTGGAATATAAAAGGAAATAGTAATGCCATTCCAAAAGGTTTTTCACAAAACGCTGTTCATACAAATCATACAAAAGTTTCAATACAAATCCTTTAATAAAACCGGTTCAAATGTTTTCAAAGCTTTTACATGTAAATTTGCTTTTAAAAAAATAGTTATTTTAAGCGAGTTGTCCAAATTACAACGTCAGACCCGTCTCAAAGGCCGAGCAAATAAATCCGCTGGCGTAACAATGGTGTAATAGTGAGGCTTCCACTTCGCACTGCATAATTCACTCCTCAGTATCCATGCATTTATTATATCGAAATTATTTTACTAGCGACCCGCCCGGCTTCGTCATACAATGCTGATACTAAGCATACTACAATTTTTTTCTTACTATATTATTATTACTATATTATCCATGTATTATATACAAAAATCTTCCTCTATAATCACTCTATCTGCTAAAAAAAACCGCATCAAAATCCGTTGCTTGATTTGAAAGATCTAAGCATACATAGGGACAGACAGTAATGGTTTATAATTCAGGCTTACTTTAAAATTGAAAAACGAATATTCATTTTTTTTAAAATAGCCATGAGCATATTTAGCTCGTGCACGAAGGGTCCCATAACTATAAAAAAATAAAAAAGCAGCTCCCTCAATTACATTTTTTATTCCTAGTATTCATTTATAACGGCGACAGAAATAAATCATAAGAAATATTTAAAAATCATGGTACATGAGATACAGCCTGGTGATGGACGAACAGCGGAGTCTTAGTAATAGAGACCCTTTTCCATACGCAAAGGGTTTTAAACATATTTTACGGATCGCTAAAAAAGGGAATTAAAAGCGACGTCAAAGAGCCAATAAACTATTTCGAAATTTGATTATTTTTTCATTTATATAGAATAGTCAGTACATTACCTACAGATAATGTTTTCAAATTCATTTTCATTCAACCATGTTATGGCAATTAAGACCTTAACAAATATTTTTTTTATTAAGGAGTTAGTTAGTCCACAATGAATTATTTTGTGTTTTGAAAAAAAAAAAAATTTTTAACTAATTTCATATAAGATTAATTTAGGGAAAAAATTTAAATATTTTTTAAATCTTGTACAAGGAGGAACAAACTCGTCGACCGTAGTCCGCTAATTGAATAAGCGCCGCAGTGATCCCGGCGTCGCAGAATTGCGCGGGATAGCGCGGGATTGCCGCCGACCTATTTGTTACCTGGATTTGCGGGGTTCACGTATTGGCGACTATTGCTTTCATATTGAATTCCCGGGGCATAACGTGTGACGTGTCTCACGGATTTGGATTATAGCTTATATACTTTAAGGTGATTCGATATGGATTTGGGACTATCATACGAAGGAAACATTATTTCCTTGATACGAAAGCATTTTTTCAATATGTAATGGAAAGGAACGTCGTTTTACTTTAAAATAAGGTCAATAAAAACCGTGTTTTATACTTTCCTAAGATATTTTATTTTCATTTGTGTAATAGTGGACTGAAAATCAGTTATCAGTTGAAAACGACAACTAATACGACAATTATGTCCGCACTTGTGACGTTTTAATTTTAGAAATAAGGCAAGTATTTTCTTTGGTTTTTATTAATTCTGTGTAAATTTTATTTATGGTAAATAATTTTTTTTTTGAAAAGTAATGATGCACGAAGGATAATAATAGCCATTGTAAGTGCTAACTATATAAATTGAATGAATATAGATTTGTTATGTCATGTGTCAAAAGTGCTATCACTTTATATTGACAGTTATTTTTTTTTATTACCAAGTACACTACATGACGTTGTGTTTATATTTGAATTATTTTATTGCTTCAATTTTATATAACGCACTCACCAGCAGAGATAAAATTATAAATAATCCAAAAAAAAATCAACGTCAATACATTCAAAATCGACTAGTTTTGGAAAGTAGTCGATTAGCTTGGGTCCAAAAAAATAATCGATTCATATCGAGTCTGGTAAGCTTCCAACCAGAATTTTAAATACAAATTGTCAGGGAATACCCGAGCTATATTAACACGTTCGTTTTTCGAATTGTGAACTGTTTCCAGAAATCGTATTAGTCTACTACATTTTCGGCCAAACCTCAATAGCTTTAAGCTTTTTAGGAAAGACCAGAATGAACTCGCATTACAATTTTCTTGATATTATTACAATCCTCATTTTTGTACTAGAATTGATGATCAACAAACAACAACAACAACGGCCTATAAATTTCCCACTGCTGGGCTAAGGCCCCCTCTCCCTTTGACAAGAAGGTTTGTTACATATTCCACCACGCTGTTCCGGGTTGGTGGAATCCACATGTGGCAGAATTTTTATGAAATTAGACACATGCAAGGTTTCCTCACGAGGATTTCCTTCGTCGCCGAGCACGAGATGAATTATACACACAGATTAAACACATGAACGTTCAGTGGTACTTGCGTGGATTGACCGCAATCATTGGTTGTGATGCACGCGTTCCAACAACTGAGCCATCTCGGCTCTACCAATGATTATTAACCGTTTATTCTGCCCGATTTCCACTGTGTCTTTTTTCCTTTGATCTCGTAAATCATGTAACTACGTCTTTACAAAGGTTCCAATCTACCTCGATAACAAACATTACCATCGAATCAATGGCTTAATTGTAACGATTATATATTTCCAAAAGAATTTCATTGTATATAAACCGTAATATCCTTATATTATTGTTAATACTATGAATAGATCGATGGCGTTTTAATATGAACAATATAAATAATACTGTATTAACCATCCAATATTACATAAAAATTACTACCATGATGACGTCATACTATATTTTATTTATATCTTCACTTTATTGAGTAGAATAGGAATCAATTATTTGCATTCAACAAAAAAAACTCTAAATTCAAATGTATATTTTTTGTTATCTGTGGCATTATATATTATATACTACTATTGTAATGCAAAATAAACACATAAATATACAATTGTACGTGTTATGAGTAATTTTATCAATCGTTTTACAAATCATATAAATTATATAGAAAATAGAACTTTAATTTTTATTTATTCCCGATTGCCATATTTATCGTTGTATACGAAAAAAACTGGTACACTTCTCGTTTTGTCATCAAATTCTTCTTCTAGTAATGACGTTGAATCATAATCTTCATCAGTAAATTCTGGTATTCGTTGAAGATTATTCATTAAACCACTTCGTAGCTTTTCAATTATTTTGTCATTGACGTCACGACTTTGTGATGTTCTTACGTCATTGGGATAAAGTCGATCATCTGTTTCGTGTCTTGTTTTTCGAATTTCGAATATTCTTATCAAAGGTTGATAAGCTTCAGCAAGAGCTGTCAGTGTAACTGAAATAACAAAGAATATATTAAATACTAGCTGTGCCCGCGACCCTGTACGCGATTGAATTTAACAAAAAAAAATATTATTGTAGCCTAAGTTACTCCTTATTATATCAGTTATCTGCCAGTGAAAATCCCGCCAAAATCAGTCCAGCCGTTCCAGAGATTAGCCGGAACAAATAGCCAGACAGACAAAGAATGTAACACATGTTATTTTGGTATATGTACCGTGTATACATACATGGGCATTGAGTAATAAAGGGCTATTTTAATAACAAACAGACACTCCAATTTTATTATATGTATAGATTTTTTAAATACTTTTAATGAGTTTGTTCCTTTGAAACATAATAGTGTTTAAGAACTGTTACGCGAAGTAAGAAGTAATTTAAGTTATAATTGCTTTCTTTATCATACATTTTAATAAATATTAAAAGAAAAATTCTGTTTGTTTGTTATTTCTAGGATATTATTTATTTTTATCTAATTAGGAACTGAAATCTACTTAAGATTTTGTTTCACAATAATTAACTTGCAATAAAAAACAATATTTTAATGATTCTGATATGTTTGGGTGATACTCAAATCATCAAACAAATATTAGATACGACTTCAAAAAAAAGACCTTTAACAGTACCAAAAATAATATGACATAAAATATAATGTAATGGGTACATTCATTACATGATGTCAAAACTATAGAAGCAATAACTTTTTAAATAACACGTGTAACTCGCTTTGTTACGTAACGCGTTAAGACGCCAGTCTATCTGGCTTCCTTTTCTCTTACAGCAAAGATAGGCTCCTCCTTTCTCACTCTAACCCAAGTCAAATCTTGAACAGTGGTTATTTTTAAGTTAAAATTTCTGTCGGGCGTCCGGAGACCCATATATATATATTTATTTAACGGTGAAAATAAATAATTTAGTTAATAAATAGTATACAACAAGTAATTGAGTCGAGATAGCCCAGTGGTTAGAACGCGTGCATCTTAACCGATGATTGCGAGTTCAAGCCCAGGCAAGCACCGCTGATTCATGTGCTCAATTTGTCTTTATAATTCATCTCGTGCTCAGCGGTGAAGGAAAACATCGTGAGGAAACCTGCATGTGACAAAATTCATAGAAATTCTGACACATGTGTAATCCACCAACCCGCATTGGAACAGAGTGGTGGAAAATGTTCTAAACCTTCTCCTCAAAGGGAGAGGAGGCCTTCACCCCAGCAGTGGGAATTTACAGGCTGTTTTTGTTGTTGTTTTTATTGGTGAGAACAAGCATCTAAATAATTTTTCTTTACGCATTTCAGAAGTATTTTCCAATTACGAACTTTGCGTCTACTTAATTTATTGCATAGTAGATAAACAACACTATTAGTAATGTTGTCTTAAATTTTCGCGATTATTACACATTTAAATAAAACTAGTTATTACGGATTTTAATCGCGTATATTAATTATTTTGGACATCCCGACGTTTCGAGCACTTTACAGCGTTCGTGGTCACGGGTCTACCCGTAATAACTAGTTTTATTTAACACTATTAGTATTTTTGTGTTCCGGTTTGTAGGGTGAGTTAGTCAGTGTAACTACAGGAACAAGGGACATAACATCTTAATTCCTATGATTGGTATATTGACGATATAAGGAATGGTCTTACAGTACCAATACCGATATGTGTTGATGACCACTTACCATGAGACGACTCATTGTTTTAAAGGTCAATTATTAAAAAAAAAATGAGCGATAATGCTTTACATGGCCCATTTGCAAATAAATTAAGCAGAGTGAATATTTTGACTGAAAATAATTTAAATCAATCAAACTAACATACCCAAATACGCGACGAAGCTTGATATGATTAATCTTTTCATATTCGTTATCAACAAACAATGTTCCTTGCTAGCTATTAAAAGAGGTATGTTCGTACGTAGATTGGATTTCATTTGTTTTATCGTTTTTTTACGAGTCCAGCGACATTTATTCAACGTTCAGTAAATCATAAATTGGATATTCGATCCTCTTTTGAAAGTCTGGTATTCTTTGAAACGCTCGACTGGAATTTCAGAAATTTTACTTTGAACTTAAAAAAATTATTATTTTTGAAATTTCTTCGAATATATTACTGATTAATATTATTTATACCCTATCTGTGATGCTTTTAATGCGTATCATTTCCTAGGGAGGGCTGTGGACGTACACAAACGTAATACCAAAATTATGAGTAATTCCAATAAATTTCCAACGTATTGAAACCCATAAAAAACATAGGTTTCTACATTCTGTTTGTATGTTAATTTACGTAGAACGAAATTTGAGCAACATTAATTTTCATTAATTATTATTTATCAGAAATATCAACGAGTTCTATGTATTTTTTTCGAATTACAATTTTTTTCAACATACGTCTTTATTACGGACAAGATTTATATGCAAAAATATATATGAAAAACATAATGTAAAATTTTCAATAATTTTAATTTTAAAGAATTTATAACTAGAATGATAAGGTATTGAATAAAAATAAAGGTGGTCATACAAACGTCAATAGTATATCTGGCGCGTTTGTTTGTTCTTCAGTTGTTACATATTAAACCTGCGACTAACACATCGCTTGGAGATACCGCTGAGCTATTGAGTCTTCAAAACGATGACGATGTTGACGTCACGTAATTAAGGCTAGGGAAAAACTGCTACTAAATTGGTTGAATAAATATGCAAATGTTTTTATTTCTAATGATTAGGACATTTTTAAATATGGAGAGCTGTGATGATGCTGAAATGTCGAATTTCATTAAAACGTTTTTTGATATCGCTGGAAAAATATATTTACTCGTTTAAATACGACATTCGTATGTAATCAAAGACACTAAATGTCCTGGAATACAGTAAAAAAAATGCATACTTACTCTACTTAATAAATTGCAATCACCATATCGAAGATGATGATGAAAAAATACCTACATGTACATACATATTATTTTATATCATGTTATCTACCTATATGTACATGAAGGTATTTTTGGTTTGATAACTTAAATTTAATTTTGTTTTATTTTTTTACTCTTAAACAACATAAAATTCATATTACCTATGAAATATTAAATCATTTCATAAAAAAATTCTATATTAATATTATGAATGTGAAAGTAACTGTGTTTGTCTGTCTGTCTGCGCTCTTTCACGACCAAACCGCTGAAAATATAATGGGTAGAACAACAAAGAGTGGATATCGTGCCCATATATCTTTAAAATAACAGATTTAAATCTAATATCCACAAGGCATATTCAAGAGGCTCACAATATATTTTTTCCTGTTACAAAGTCAATGTATATGAAGCACAAGAACGACTTTAACAGCTCGTTATTTGTAACTCAAAAACTGTTACTGATGAACAATAGATATTCGTTAGGAGCTGGGCAGATGTCATCTCGGTTCGATATTCAAAATAATAAACAAAGAAGTATATTTCCATTTTCAATTTTTATTTCAATGCCATTACCTTCGTTAAAACATGGGCGTATCTTTTAAAGAGAAACATAATTCCATTGTTACATTTTGTTGAATGCGTTCGTTGTGAAATATATTTTTGGCGTTTACAAAAAGGAATCGACAAACCTGACTATCTGCCTATGAAATAGATGAATATATAAATATGTTTATGCCATAAGTATAAAAAGCGTGGAATTAATACTTGTTGACTTCCAGGCAAGATATATTACATACACACATATAATTGTAATGAACTAACATGACTGTATTTTTAAACGTTGAAAAAAACCTGCTGAGATATTTGCCTCTCGGTAGAATGTATTTTCCGAACCGGTGGCAGCTTCACTTAAAATAGTTGTTAAATGACGATTCAATAGTGCTTGTAAAAGCCTCCTTGAATAGAGTATATTTTGATTTGGATTTTTGAGTAGGCGTACGGGCAAATTGACCAATAGATGGTAATCACTAGGGCCAATACAGAACGGTGAGAAATATACAAATTACATCGCTAATAGGCCATCAACCTTAGGAACTAAGACGTCTTTTATTGTGCACTAGCTTACTCACGATACAAATGAGAACCAAACAACAATTTGGCAATAGAATGATGTAATACAATATATTCTTCCAGAATGCCCTCCCACGAAGTAAAATGTAAAGTTGCTTTAAATGCTATGTTATCAATTACACTGAAATAGGAATAGTGATACAAAGTATGCTATCGGTTGATCGGTTGACCGAACGAGTGGCTCTCACTCAGATTGATATACATTGACTGTCTGTCAGTCATTACTCACATTCGTTTTCCTTTATTCCATGTATTTGGGTCAGCGTAAAGTAATCTGCATGAGATTTTAGGTCAGTTTGTCTGACGTCAAAACACTCAATGAATGCTTTTGATGGGCTAGTTACTAGTCACTTATATGCCGAGGAGGCTTACGTCCTGAAACGAAAGAAAACGCTTGAAAAAATCCCTCATTCAGCTGTTACGATATTTCTGGATATCTTTATCATGAGTCGAGATGGCCCAGTGGTTAGAGCATGCATCTCAACCGATAATTGTGGGTTCAAACCCTGCAAGGGTTTGCAGACACGTGCAGGTTTCCTCACCATGTTTTCCTTCACCGCCGAGCACGATATGAATTATAAACACAAATTAAGCACATATTTATAGTGGTACTTGCCTGGGTTTGAACTCGCAATCATCGGTTAAGATGCACGCGTTCTAACCACTGGGCCATCTCAGCTCATGTGCCATCTCAGCATTACCAGTTGTGATATGTAATATTAGTACTTCTTTTTCAAGTTCAATTTTTTTATTTTCTTATATTAATCCTACACGCTCTTCTGAATCAAAACATTGTGAGGAAACCTGCATATGAAATATCTAATTTTCCAACTCACTGGACCATTATAGTCGAATAATGTTGTAATTGACTTGTAATTTCTTAGAGTTGTATTAATCCAATTCTCTCCTAACTTAGAGAGGTATCTAAGTAGCAATCCATCTGATATACAAATTACCTCTATAAATACTGATCGAGATCTGAGAGCGTTTCCTTGTACTGCGTTCGTCGGACGATTAGTGAGTGACGGCCGAAGCGGGATTCGACGCTGAAAATTTCACTTTGGTAATGACTCGTTTGTTACCTATCTATAAATTTATTACTGCAATTTATTTATAAACTAGCGACCCGCACCGGCTTCACAAGCTTTGCTGATACTAATAAATATACTTCATAATTTGTTTAATTACGACATCACATTAGAAACTTGTTAGCGTTTCTTTACTATATTGTCCATGTATTATATACAAAAACTTTCCTCTCGAATCCATTGCGTAACTTTTAAGATCTAAGCATACAAAGGGACAAACAGTAGTAAGCGACTTTGTTATACTATGTAAAGATGCCAAATATAAACATTTTTTTATATTAAATAACGTTCCATAAATGTTCTACTGCTAAGAAAATTTGAGTTTGTATCTCCATCTCTTGTAGATATTTGTAACAAATACCTGAATTTATTTGGTTGAATAAAGTTTTGTTTGATTTTTAACGAGAACTTTACATAAACAACACGTGAAAACTCGAGTGTTTCTAACATTAGGAGCGGTCTAGTAATAATTAGGTCAAATATCTGTCTAACTGTATAGTCAGTCTATCCTTTGTTTGTGGATTGAGTTCTCCGTGACGTAAATTGAAACGTTAGGTACAATAAAGTAAAACATTTGAGGTTGAAAAATTAGCAATGTAATTTGCATTATCACAAACTTTTGTACAAATGAATGATTAAATATATATTCCTTGTATATATGTTCATGTAATGAAATTGGTGTGTCTGTTTCTTTTATTTAAATAAACGCGTCTTATACACGGTACATATACCAAAATAACATTTTTTTCAATTTTTGTCCTTCTGTATGTCTGTCGGTCTGTTCGTTCTGACTAATTTCTTGAACGGTTGGATCGATTGAAGAGACTATCATTGGCAGACAGCTGATGTATCTTAGGGTACAAATATAATTATTTTGTTAAATTCAAACTTAGGACTTAGTTGATATAATCTCTGTTTAATTTTTCTTCTATTGTTTTTTAATATTTCAATACACTTTTTGGAATGTATCTGCAACAAAATGGTCAATATTATTTTTACCATCCGTCAAATTTTAATCTAAATATGTGTTCGGGAACCGGAGTTATGTGTGTTTAGGATCCAAGCTATAATTGGAGGGTTTCGTAGGATTAGCCATATTTGGAATAGCAATTTATTCCTTATTGTGAAATAAAGAATCAATACAGACGATGATATTTTAAAAAACGGTTTTTATGAACAATTTTCGTAGGTCCTCTTCATAAAAGAATAATTGAGTCTTAATCGGTAAAGATTTATATTTAATTGATTAATAATCTCATGGGGCTATATAAGAATCATCATTTATGAATTTATCGCAGCGAGAAAACGGGAGCATCAAAATAACGCAAAAAGCAAGTTGCAATCCTAAAGTTTTCATTGTGAGTAGAAACATACAAGCACATCACACTTCCTGGCGTGGCATAAAATTGGAGAGGCTGCTGCTGGCACTTCATAATAATAATATAATGATAGACTTAAGGCAAGAACAACACGTCTGTGAAGGTTAGGAAAACTGATTCCAAAATTTTGTGGTAGGGCTTTATGCAACTCAGCTTGGGTAGATGTATCAACCAGTCATCAGATATTCTACCATCAAGCAGCTTCAATTTATTTTCATATCTATAGGACGTGAAGGTGGACATCAATATTTGTGGAAGTCTTCCTTCCTTACAAGGTATTTAAAAAGTAAATGTTACAGACAGTAGTAACCTCGATACCAATATCTCATACTATTGAGAATTGACTCATAATTTCAAAACTATGGAACGATTTGTTAGGAAATCTTTTTCCTGCATTATGTTGATTGGCTCATAATTTTACATGTTGATTTAATTACGAGACTCTCTTATACTTGTTGTTATCTTCACTTACTAATAATATTTGGTGGACATTGTTACTACTGGTGAAAAAGTTTAGTGACCATTGTGCCGTGAGACGACTTAACTAGAAACTGCTCAGTGCTTATATGCTTGGTCAATTATTGTGAATTTTGTGACTATTTGAATATTACCTAATTGCCTTTGCCGGAAACTGTTGGTTGTATGTATGATGTATATTTTTTTGAAATATTTGATTTAAATTTCGTTTCGACTTGTACATTTCGCTTTAAAATGATTATTTATTCATTGCAATGTTTATATTACTTTGATTCCCTTTGACGGGACATTTTGTTTAACTTTGCCAAATATAAACCAGTAAGGATATTATATATCCTTACTATATTATAAACCATATGCGACTTTCGTTTTATATGATTGTTTATTTTGGTGTGTAATATTTTTGGTTCAATTTTATAGGGCATCAAGTATTTTTTCAAAAAATATTTGATTAAATTATTGTATGTAGCCTTCTAAGTGCATTTTATTTTAACTTCTTTGGGCATATTTTTACATAAGTGGTATATTTTAATGCAATAATTATCGTAGAACGTTTCAATATAAAATGTTTCAAACGATGTAATTTAAAATCTCAAAAAATATTATTATGAATTAAATCTAAAAAAAAAGTAAAATAACAGCCTTTAAATTTCCCACTGCTGGGATAAGGCCTCCTCTTCCATTAAGGAGAGGGTTTGGAACATATTCCACCACGATGTTCCAATGCGGGTTGGTGGAATGCACATGTGGCAGAATTTCGATGAAATTAGACACATGCAGGTTTCCTCACGGTGTTTTCCTTCACCGCCGAGCACGCGATGAATTATAAACACAAATTAAGCACATATATATAGAGGAGCTTGCCTGGGTTTGAACTAGCAATCATCGGTTAAGATGCACGCGTTCACACCACTAAATTATTTCTAAATTATTCTAATTATTTTTACACACGATGTTTGTAGACGCATTAAGTTATAATATTATAGTCTAGCTAAGTTTTTGTTTCCCAAATAAGTCTATGAATATTTAAGAGCAACATTACAAACCAATGTTCATTGGTCATTAAGGATTTTAAGCAGGCAACATTTTAACCGGAGGAGATAAAATCCGTTAGAGTTAATTTAATTTATAACGATCCCTTCCTACAATAGTCATGTACCTAATCAACATTAACAAGGGAGGGAGTTTATTTTATTTAGTTTAAGAGTTTGCTTGTTTTAGATTAGTTGTTTTTGGATTGTAAAATAGCCAGACCTAGTAATAGGATAAGAAATTAAAATAAAAGGATTTTTATTCAAATTTTAATGGGACCAAGACCCAATAATATACTTTTTTTTTCTTTTTTATTTATGGTTAAGTTGGTGGACGAGCATAGTCAATGACGCTGTAAGAAATATTAACTATTCCTTAAATCGTCAATGCGCCATTAACCTTGGGAACTAAGATATTATGTCCCTTGTACCTGTAGTTATACTGGCGCACTCACCCTTCAAACCGAAACACAAATATACTGAGTACTGTTATTTGGCGGTTGAATAACTGATGAGTGGGTGGTACCTACCCAGACGGGCTTGCACAAAGCCCTACCACCAAGTAATATATGTACATCCAAAAAGTCCAAATCACATGATAAATGAAGGAGCTAATTACAACAGAACTGATAAGCTTTTGTTAGAAGGTGGTTACAAGACTGTCGTCACGGAAGTCATGATACTCACGAAACATCAAAAGTGAAGGTTATAAAAAAATGACAATCAAATACATGATCAATCTGTATATATGGAGTAAGAGATTGTCTTTAAGATAGTAAATATATTTTTCTTATTGTTACAATAATATGCACCAAAAGAATATCTAGTGTAACACGGCGCGACGACGTAGGGCATGAAACATAAGATACCGTATGACGTTACGGCATATGATTATTTCTTACTGGTCAGTTTCAAATTTAAACTGATTAATATTTGAAGTTAGACTTTGACAACTGTTGGCTGGCCAGCGCAAATATAATACAAATATCAAGACATTTAATTTTGCTTGAAGGACTTCTACTATACATCTAAAGGTATAAGGCAATAAACATTTGTCTTTAGCTACCTCTAATATCAACAATCTCAAATTAATTTATGTCAAAAACAAATGAAAACTTAAAAAATATTAGTTTTAATTAAACATATTCTAAAGACGTTCGTAATTAAAAACTTTTTGCACAAAGTAATAACATATTATTTTGCTATCGTATGCCAGTAAAGCATTCAGACCAACGGCTTTTCTCTGACTACGTTGTATAAATTAAGATATGCATATTTATGCAGCATATGCAAATATTCTTTACAATTTAAAAACATTTATTTCTCACAAAGAACAGATACGTTCACCTACACTGTGCAAAAACTACAAATAAAGTATTACTATTGAGCAATTTATAGCATTGTAGTGAAATATTATTTAAAAAATGTAGATCGTTAATCGATACTGTACACTAAACGATTATATAAACGTACATTGACCTTTACAGGTTCTTATTATCGTGATCATGAGATGAACCCAGAATTAATACATATAATAAAATTATAAAAGGTAATTATAAAATTATAAAAAATCTATACATGGAAGAAAATAAGAAAAACTTTATTAGGAGAATTTTATATGCGCAATAGAACCCAAAACTATTTTTTTTAGAATTTTTGTCTGTTTGTCTACGTTTGTTCACACTAATCTCAAAAACGGCTTAACCCTGATTGAAAGCGGGTTTCACTGTTGAATGAGCCAGTGTAACTATTGAAACTAGTAACATATCATTTTAGCTCCTAGGGATGGCAGCACATTGGCGATGTGAGTGATTGTTTATAGCGGTAATGACTATGAGTGGTGGTGATCACTTACCATCAGATAGACCTACAATAGTTTTGTTATGTAATATAATGCCAATAGTATGCCTTAACTAAGTATGTAAAACATCATGTCAATGAACAATAGCTAACACCCTGAACACAACATAGATAAGGCAACAATTCACTTTGTATGTCAGAGATAAGATGAGCGTATCAGCCATGGTTGCGGTGAACGTGTGCTTGACATTGTAATGCGCAATCAGGCTTCATCAGTGCCTTGGGATGCCTTGATAGCGAGGCCATGAAACACGCTGTTTGATTCAAACGTTTATACTGTGATCATTATATCTATACTAATATTGTCAAAGCTTCAGTAACTCTATCTGTCTCACTTTCACGCTAAAACTAGTGGATCGATTAATATGAAATTTTGAGTCCTGAGAAAGGACATACATAGGTTACTTTCTTGGAAACAAAGAGGAAATGCCTCTTTGTATACCAATTATCAACGGAGTATTTTAGGTTAATTTGTAAATAAATAATAAATAAAGAAGTAAGAGAAAGATGGCTGTTATTATTGTTATTATTGGTGGTAGGATTATTAGCAAGCCCGTCTATATAGGTATAACCTATTCATACTTTTTTAAGCCAATAGGAAAAACTAAGTATTGTTGACAAACAATTCAGTTCACAGTGCAGCACATTGGCGATGTAAGAAATAAAATAGTAAGGATTTGGTTTTATATATTATCAAATATTAAAACAATATATGATGTAAAAATTTCTAAGATTGTTCCACTAGCGAGAGAAGAATTTTATTAAGGAAAAAGAATAGACATTTTATCGTCACACTACTTCATTACGCTACGCAAAAAAGGTCAGTGACCCGTATCCGCCTTTTTTTGGTAAAAAAAAATCGTTTAAAATATCTAAGTATTTTTATTCAGTATTAAAGGAAATAAGAACATAGAATAATAATTATTAAATAACGTAGAGTCGTTTATGGAAGCCATGACATATAATGTATAAAAAATATTTAGTATAGAAATTTCTAGAGATGTATCCGTAGATTACAAGTTGTAAATGGTAAGCAAATCAAACTGGGAATATATCAAGAGCTTCGATTATAAGGCCATGAGAAAAGCTGTTAAAATCAAACATTTTTTTTACTAAACTCATCAAACATAAGGATCATATTTTTAGACATGTAGAAATTATTATGTAAGTGAATATTTGTTGCTGGACGTGAAAAGAGAAGAGGTAGGTTTTGATGTAAGCAAAGATTCTATGAATTTAAAGTACACATTTATATTTAAAAAAATGTGTTGTCTATGCGTGTCTACATAGTACGTTAAAATATATAATAATATAATGTTAATACTGCAGCTTCGAGGCCCCACGTCCGTGTCAATCAAGGCGCCTGGTTTCCATAATCTTGTTATCCGAAACACCACATCTAGTACAACTTGCAGGTGTCCGATTTCATATTAATCTTTATGCTAAATTGATTTAACTAATACTATAAAATTGATAGATTGTTTGCACGATTAGAGGAAGAAAATCTGACTAATAGCACTTATTTAAGAGATTAATGTGTTGAGTCTTTATTGAGTAAATTAAATTGGATATTTGATATTTGCTTTATCAAATTACTTATGTGTGCCCATGTTTGTGGTTGTGTGAGTGTATGCATGCGTGTATGAACTCTACCTTACAGTAGAATTCGTTTTGAATTGAATAGTCTTGTTTAAAATACCGATTGTTTATTCCTTAACTTATTAGCTTTAGGATGTTTCTTAAATATGTAAGAATGTTGCTACGATATATTTATACTCTTTTGCCGGTTTTGTGACGAAGAACGAGAATTAATATAACTTGTAATAATGTCATGAATCTTGTACATATTTGCTTTTATTCTCAATAAAATACCGCTGATTTTTATTTTATGCTGACATAGAAATTCATATTCAATTTTATGTTATTCAAATTACATGAAAGTTAATATAGTAAAACTCCCATTCCCGAGAAAGATCTCATCTTTTAAGAAGTTGCACGCTTTATTTTTTTGATCAATGATTTTTATTATAAAAACAAAATAAAGAAATTGAAACCCGAATAAAAGCATACTTTCTCTCTATTTAGTCAGATAAAAATATGGTCTTATAATATGTACATACATACCGACCATCTTAAGCTCTACTTGACCTCCTCTCTCTTAGGAAAGATTTTAAGTAAATATTCAAAGGGGCGCTTCGAACATCTCTTAGGATTATACCGTTCAACTGAAGATCCGCTTGCTG
The DNA here is from genome assembly GCF_905220365.1 of Vanessa cardui. Taxonomy (NCBI): domain Eukaryota; kingdom Metazoa; phylum Arthropoda; class Insecta; order Lepidoptera; family Nymphalidae; genus Vanessa; species Vanessa cardui. Next base: position 1,445,282 of record NC_061127.1, on the reverse strand, counting down.
CATTGAAAACTTGATAATGAGGAGTCTACACTTTTTAGATTCTAATAAATCTCAAAGATTTTATTATGGTGTAGTGTATATAGCAGGAAAATTTACAAATATTTTCCGTCTGGTTATGTACAAACACATCTATTATTATACCTCAAAATATAGACACAGTTAGGTGGTATATCATTTGTTACAGATGCACATTGCTTCACTATTTACAAGGCACCTATTTAATTTACCAAGATTTTCTTATTCAACAACAACAACAGCCTGTCAATTGCCCACTGCTGGGCTGAGGCGTCAACTCCGTTTTAACGAGAAGGTTTAGAACATATTCCACCACGCTGTTCCAATGCAGGTTTGCTGAACATAAATATGGCAGAATTATTAAAATTAGAGACATGCAGGTTTTTTTTACGGTGTTTTCTTTTACCCCGGAGCAGGAGATGAATTATAAACACCAACTAAGCTCATGAATATTCAGTGGTGGCTTATCTGGGTTTGAATCCGCAATCATCGGTTAAGGTGTACGCGTTGTAATCACCGGACCATCTCGATTTCTTATTCGCCTAACAAGATATTAACTTTGAACACAAAAGAAACAAATAAGAACTTCGTAGTTTTAACGGATACGAAACCATGATCTTTATATTTTCACAAATTAATCTCTCTTTGATTTAAATAAAATTATTTATGCCTATATTTTTATTATGAAACCAACAGATTAACAGAACGTGATCATAACAGCGATTAAAGCGCTTATAGATTTATCCAGCGCTTGTTTGATATAAGCTATAGTAAATCCCGTCAATGTCATGAGATTACTCTGTCTAGCTTTTAGATCAGATTCTTAAGCTGTGCTTACACTAATTGAATGAGCTGGAATACGACAGTATAAGTGCGTGCTCTCTTCCTAAGACATTAAAACTGTATATATAATAAGTAAGATTATAATATAACGTAAAAGAAAAAATATTTAAAGCACAGATTAAAAATATAGATAAACAATTAAGAAACTTATTCGAAAGTGTTGCTTATACGTCTTGCCGCAAAAATAATATAAGACAACCGACATAAATAATAACGTCACCTGATCTAAAGAAGCATAAGAACTAGCGCGCCCTGGTAACTTTTGTCACGGTGACAAGAGTGACTTTTGTCAAGAGTGACGAAACAGTCACCGTGATAAAAGTTACCAGGGCGCGCTAGTTGTAACACTTACGTATCGATGGAAAAATTAAATCTTGATTTGTTGGTATGTCTTTTTGTAAGACTGTGTAGGAACCACCTATCACAATTCTTACGTCAAATAATAGCGAGAGTGACCCAGTATAATTGCAGGCTCAAGATATATAACGTCTTACAGAATGTCATTGGCCATTGATGTTTCAATGAATGTTGATGACCACTTACCATCAGATGGTCAACTTGCCAGCCCTCTTACCGTTTAATAAAAAAATATACTAAGGAGAAAATACTGACCTGCAAAGAGTTTTGTTAACTTACGTAATTCTATTCAATATAACAAAGAAATAGTCCGAAGGCAATCCATTCCCAAGGTGTATCCAAGAATTAAACCAATTGTATATTCGAGATCCTTTAGTAAAATACACTGTATACTTCATTTGAAGACCAACATTTTGTACGAAATCTGATTTTTTTGCTAAAATTCTTTTTCAAATTTTAAATATTCATACCCATAAAAAATGTAATGTTATTGAAAAAAATATGAATTCGAATAAATTGTACTTAATTCTTTATATATAAATATTCAATTGTAGATATATAAATGATTTCTCTTTAATCTTAAGTATTAAAACCTTAGTCGAAAAAGTTAAGACAATTTACATTAGGTTCTAAATAACTGTTACCCATTACTGAACAAACGTACAATTCACTATTGTTTTACATTGTAATATTTTAATTTAAAAAAGGGATCGTATATCCTTCACAGGTCATGAAATTTTAATATCCAGGGAAGTGAAAAAGGCAGAGGGTATTCTATTGAAATAAGAAAACCACCAAAGCATTATGTGTGGTACTATTATTTGTAATCTCAACGGGAGCTTGCTTTGCCCGCCCCGAGCCGAGGCGGCCCAGTGGTTAGAACGCGTGCATTTTAACCGATGATTGCAGGTTCAAACCCCATCATAATCGTTTGCCCATCTTACTTGATGATACGGCCTTAACCACGGGGCTATCTTACTTGAACTAGGCTGATTTGACGACCTCCGTGGTCGAGTGGTGTGTACACCGGTTTTCATGGGTACGCCACTCTGAGGTCCCGGGTTCGATTCCCGGCCTAGTCGATGTAGATTACCATTAGTTTTCTATGTTGTCTTGGGTCTGGGTGTTTGTGGTACCGTCGTTACTTCTGATTTCCATAACACAAGTGCTTCAGCTACTTACATTGGGATCAGAGTAATGTATGTGATGTTGTCTTGTTGTCTTATTTATTCTTAGGAATAAGATGATGTTACATAAATATTGTATACACTACATACGCAAGCACAAACTGCACGAATTCCTCTCTCAAAAATTAATCAAAATTAAAGGTCATTAAGAAAACAAATACGCACTTCCATGGCCATAATGCCCTCTACCTCTGCCTCTACTCAGGGTAATAATAAAAAAATCAACTGTAATCATTATATTATTGATTTCATTATGTATTTAATCTAATCTATTTTTAAAACTAGCCCTTATACAGTTTGTTGAAAAAAAAGAAAATATCTATTTTTAATTCTACAAATCCGATGATTACACATTTAAATAAAACTATTTATAACGGATGAATCGCGTATATTAATTATTTTTAAACATCCCGACGTTTCGAGCACTTTGCAGTGTTCGTGGTCACGGGCAGACTAAGATGACATTTGTCTATTTGAAGAACAAAGGAAATATTATTAACAACTACCGCCAACGATTTCTCAATTGATATCTTGAGTAACGTTCCGGTTGCACGCAGAAGGCACTAACTGTATCTTTAGGTCTTGCAGTCTGTTGGATTTGGGATTTTAAATTTTTAATAAGTGGATCCCAGGTGTTAGAAAGTCTCCAACCATCTTCTCTATTGAAGTTCGGATGTTTTTGAATTTCAATAGCCTCGCGTATCATTCTAGGAATGAATCTGTGTTCTCTAGCGAGGATCTGTGGTTTATCAAATCGGATAAAATGGTTAGGTTTATCCAGAGCATGTTCACAGACTGCAGACTTAGAAGAACGCCTATTTTTGACATCTCCTATATGTTCCTTGACCCTGGTACCGATACTTCTCTTTGTTTGGCCTATGTAAGATAAACCACACTCACATTCGAGTTTATATACTCCTGCAGTTTGTAACTCAGCGGAGTAAAATCAAATTATAAAAATTTCAATAATGGCAACACCGGGGAAATTCAAAAACCTGCGCGTACGTCACTTGTCAATCTGTCAAAACAAAGTTTAGATGAATCGACTATTGCGGTGTTAAACAAAGGCCTAAATTTTGCACCGGCTCCATCCAAAATACCGTTTGAAGACATTATTTGCAATGTGGAGGAGTGTCTTTTCAAAAATAACATCACAAAGGAAGACTCGGAAGCTATTCGACAGGACATTTCGAGTGTTTTACGTCGAAGCCGGCCACCGAAAAGAAACCTTACTCGTGATGAATCTATTGCACTGAAGAACTTACGCAACAATAAAGACATTACAGTCCTCCGAGCAGATAAGGGAAACGCGACCGTTGTGATGGATACGTGTGATTATAACCAGAAAATTTCCGCGATTTTATCGGATGTAAAAACTTATAAAAAAGTAACTAAAGACCCTACTAATAACATTCTTAAAAAGACATCCGCATTAATATCAAAACATCAAGAAAAACTAAATCTGGATAAAAAATCACTCGTGCCTACATGTGCAAAGCCTCCAAAACTGTATGGGTTACCTAAGATCCACAAAACTGGTGCTCCGCTGCGTCCTATTGTAAGCCAAATCGATACACCAACATATAGATTGGCTCAACACATAGCAAGGACACTATCACCCCTCCGAGGACACACTGCGGCGTATGTCAAGGATTCTTACCAGTTTGTTGGTGAAATCAAAGACCTTAAATTAACCAACAACGAGACAATGGTTAGTTTTGATGTCCAGTCATTGTTTACCTGCTTACCCATACAAGACTGCATCGAAATTGTCAAGAGGAAACTACAGACACACAACATGCCTATTGAATATGCAGAGCTGTTACATCACTGCCTCACATCTGGTTATTTATTGTGGAATGATGAATTCTATGTACAAGTTGACGGGGTAGCCATGGGTTCTCCAGTATCCCCCGTGGTCGCCGATTTATTCATGGAAGACCTGGAGGAGAGGGCTCTTCGCTCCGGACCTATAACACCTAGGTTTTATAAACGGTACGTAGATGACACTTTCACAATATTACCTAGTGATCTGACATCTGCATTTTTAGTACATCTTAATTCTATAAATAAAAACATTCAATTTACTATGGAATTAGAGGCAAATAATTCTTTAGCTTTCCTTGACATCCTTATTATCAAGAATCCTGACAATACATTAAGTCACACAGTTTATAGGAAACCCACACACACCAACAAATACCTCAATGGTGACTCGCACCACCACCCTAGCCAGTTAGCTACCGTTGGCAAATCTTTGTTTCAGAGAGCCCACCATCTCTGCGATGCTGAACACCTAGAGGACGAGCTACGTCAGGTCAAGCTTGCACTCCACCAGAACAAGCTGCCCGTGCCTCGCCAGCATCGCAGAAGCCGTATCAAGCCACCCACAGTTGAGCGACAACCTGCATTTCTACCATATGTGAAGGGAGTTACAGACAGGATTGGCAACATCTTGAAGCGAGCTTCAATTAAAACCGTTTACAAGCCTCATAAGAAAGTGAGCCAGTTCTTGAGACCTATCAAGAGTAATATTCCTTTACAAACTGCAGGAGTATATAAACTCGAATGTGAGTGTGGTTTATCTTACATAGGCCAAACAAAGAGAAGTATCGGTACCAGGGTCAAGGAACATATAGGAGATGTCAAAAATAGGCGTTCTTCTAAGTCTGCAGTCTGTGAACATGCTCTGGATAAACCTAACCATTTTATCCGATTTGATAAACCACAGATCCTCGCTAGAGAACACAGATTCATTCCTAGAATGATACGCGAGGCTATTGAAATTCAAAAACATCCGAACTTCAATAGAGAAGATGGTTGGAGACTTTCTAACACCTGGGATCCACTTATTAAAAATTTAAAATCCCAAATCCAACAGACTGCAAGACCTAAAGATACAGTTAGTGCCTTCTGCGTGCAACCGGAACGTTACTCAAGATATCAATTGAGAAATCGTTGGCGGTAGTTGTTAATAATATTTCCTTTGTTCTTCAAATAGACAAATGTCATCTTAGTCTGCCCGTGACCACGAACACTGCAAAGTGCTCGAAACGTCGGGATGTTTAAAAATAATTAATATACGCGATTCATCCGTTATAAATAGTTTTATTTAAATCTACAAATCCGTTCTACTTCGTAAAAATTATTTTATACGATGCAGTAAAACTTTTATTTTACTTAATTAATATCTCTGCTGACTCAAAATATATCAGATTTTATTTCATATTCTTTATTATTTCATTCCAGGCATAAAACAGTCGCAAAATAAACAATTCAGTAATTTGGCGCCAAACTAGACAATTGCTATCAAATATTCAGCTGTCTAAAAGCGTTCTGGTGTTCTTTACAATTGAAACAATCACTTCGATAATTGCTCTTATTATAAATGTTTTCGAACGTAAATTGTTTTTAAAAAGAAAAAATGTTTTATTTTTTTTTAAATTATGTTTTTTGGTGCTTATAGGATTTGTAGCCGCCAAGTCAGTCAAGTCAACATAGTCGACATGGCTCAGTGGTTATAACACGTGCATTTTAATCGATGATTGCGGGTTCAAACCTAGGCAAGCACTGATTGGTTGATTGATTGATTATTTATTTTCATAATTTATCTCGAGCTCGGCGGTTAAGGAAAACATTGTTAGGAAAACTGCATGTGTCTAATTTCATCGAAATTCTGCCACATTTGTATTCCACCAACCTGCATTGGAACAGCGTGGTGCCAGGTTAACAGGTTTACAAATCAGAGTAAAGTGAGGAAATGAAAGTAGACACGTTTTTTTTCGTAATATGCTCATATGCGTTTCAAAGTATTACGAATTTAACAACATTTACAGATCACATATAGATCACACCAGTTCGTCGGGCAGATAGATAAAGTCAAATACAAATAAAATAAAGTAAAATACAAAGCAAAGTAACCATGGTAACGGAAAGAGTAGGAAACACAAAAGAGGTCCGCCATCGTCCGGCTGGCCTCCTTTGAAATATTACGGTATATTTTCTTAAAATTTTCAATTACATTTTGAACAATCGAATTTCTACTACTGGTATAACACGAATATCCATAAATACACATATGTAAACATTATTACGATATACTTAAGAATATTTGACACAGTTAAAGTATACGTAGAGAAGTATAACAACAACAACCAAAACAGCTGTAAATTTCCCACTGGTGGGCTAAGGCCTCCTCTCCCTATAAGGAGAAGGTTTGGAACATATTCTACCTCGCTGTTATTGAAACAACGGGTTAGTGGAATACGCATGTGGCAGTATTTCGATGAAATTAGACACATGTAGGTTTTCTCACGATATTTTCCTTCACCGCCGAGCACGTGATGAATTTAATAAGACAAAGCTAAGCACATGAATATTCAGTAGTGCGTGCCTGGATTTGAACACGCAAACATCGGTTAAGATGCATGCGTTCTATGGGGCCATCTCGGCTCTTAGAGCAGAGAAGTGCAGAAAGTTTATATTTGTATAACAAACAATCGGAGGGTATCCCATCATTATAGATAATTATGAAACAATTACTTATTAGTCGATAACATATATCCACAAAGTTTGTATCATCGAGATATTTCGATATTAAAACCATAAAACCAAAATAATAATCAGCCAACCCTATACTATACCTATCAAAAAACAATACGAGAATACTTTAAGAAATGTTTATTACAAATTACCTTTTATACGATATTTACTGGGTCAATCAAGATGCTCGTATCGCTTCTTTCTTTTGATTGTTGAAGCGTGTGCCTGTGGCTGACACCGGCTCCAAATATAGCAATAATTATAACTACCTTATATAATCGTAAATCGACTTTTAAGTAGTCTAATATTTTTCATTTCATTTTACCTAGGAGGACTCTCAAAAATGTGTTAAATATGCAATTATTTTTATTACTTTTTAGTGCATTTCAATTTGTTTCAAAATACTGTTTCGTTTGAAGTCGGTTTTTCTTTTTGTTAAAATTTTATTTATTATTATGTGAATATGATCTTAACACAAACGTTACAATGTGTAATACTATGACGTATACGATATTCGTCAATTTGACACGTCGTTTTTTTTTTTCTCGGGTTGAATGACATGAGAATCAATAGCGACGAATAGCGTCGAATTGCGCGATAGAGAGCTATTTCTATTGGTTGTGTAAATCGTCAGTAATCGGTTTTACGAATTTTGCCGATGCTACATCTAAGTTGTGTCGTAATATTCTGTAGAAACTTATCCACACTCAATTATAATTTAAAGTTAATAAGAAATAATATGTTATATAAAAATTAAAGACCGTATCGCAATAAATTATTTGTAAAGCGAAGCCGGGTTTTCATGTACCTTGTAAATAATATGCATTAGAAATGTATGAAATTAATTAAAAAATATAACAATACGTTAGACACATATGTATATTGTATACACATATATATATTATGTAACTAAAAGCTTATGTACTCATGCTATCAATATTACACATGTCATGTGATGTCAAAATTAAAAATCAATGTCGCTTTTGAAATTTGTTAATATTTTTTTTTTAATTTTAACAATGAGCAATAACAACTAATCGTATTTATAAAAACATAACTACACGGGTAATAAATTATGGTTACTGAACTAAAATAACGATAAATAAAAATATATGCCTAATAAAACAATCATACTATCCCATCATTATAAATGAAAAAAATGTTGTTTGTCTGTTTATTGGCCAATCTTCTAAACAGAATTTGAAGAAACTGCACGGAAACATAGGCTACTATTTATATCCAAAACCTGATGGAATATTGCTCATTAGCTCCCCCACTTACTAGCTACCCTTAAACGATCTAACCTCTAATTTCAAATAGTTATTTTTAGATAGGCGTGTCATCGACCGAGTAACGTATCGCAAATGGTCGTGGTTTAATGTGAAGTGATACGCAATTTTTGTACTTTGAAAGTCATTGCTGACACTGGTTCAGAAGTCGACTGCTTCGTCATGGGATTGGGACACACTTATTTATTTTAATATTAAATATTATTATATCTATAAATTGTGTATTTATATTTGGAATTATGATATACTACGACAAAGTATCCGAAAGTATGGTATTGACAAAATATCTGAAACCAATAATTGCGAATTTTAAAGGAAAGAGTGAGAGACTCATTCCTTGAAGACCGGCAACGCATCTGTAACCCCCTTCTGTTGCAAATATCCATGGGAGGTCATGCTTCCTAACGAGTGAGTATCCTTCTCGTTTGTCACCTGCTACTGTACTTAAACATTTTTATCATTAATACTATAAATAATCCAGCTGTCCAATATTAAGGTACTGGATGCACCTGTCATTTTTATGTCCCCGGTAATTCTGTATGTAACAGGAAATATAATAACTAACTTAAAGCTTTTTTTTTGTTTTGTTTAATATTTTATTAATAAAGTTTTAAGATATTTTTACAATATGGGTCAAAGGATGAAAATAAAAATAAAATACTTTTTATTTTATTTTAAAATAGATTATCAATCTCATTGTGTCTCAATCCTATGTTTCCCTAACCGCTTGGGCGGTGACTTTCAGTTTTGGAGGACGTTCTCGACTGAAAAAGGTTTCCAAGAAATGGATGTTGGAGTTCTAAGTTTGAAATACGCATTTACCTTTTCGAGCGACTTTAAAAGACAATCTCCACGTTGAATTTCCTTATCAATGATAAATAAATAAAACCATAAAATAAGTTTAATGAGTAAGTTTATCATTAAGCACGTAGCACTTTTTTCACCTAAGAAAACGTATGTAATATTAAAAAGACGTTTTTTTGTTTTTTTTTTAGGGCTATTCTCTACCACGTACATTTTCTTTTATTATTATTCTTAGGGGAATTAATGATTGAATTTTTCAATGATATATAATATTCAGTAGGCGAAATTTATATGATTCACGAGTGCTCTACGGTATAAATTATAATAATATAATTTACAATAAGAAACTTCATCATAACAAACTGTGCACGCGCATTGCTAAAATTAAATAATGAAAGAAGTATTGCTTTAAATTTTAATTCCATTTTCAAATTTATAATTTAAAACAAGGCCCTAAACTACAAACAATTCCCTCAAATGCAAATCCCGAATGAATAATAATCCGGACAAACAGTTCCAATTCAATAGGCATGTCTCGGATAATACGTATTGTATACAATAACTACACCCATTTGTGTACGATATCCGATCTGTATCCATACAATATTTTATACCAAAATATCGAAGGCTCCATTACTTAAAACGACGATAATACTTAATACTATACTTAATACATATGACCTTTTGTATTAACGAGAAGTGTTACAATAAATTGTTATATTGGAACCCAAGTCAAATATTAGGCTGCAATATATTCTCTAAGTTATAAGAAGAAAAGTTGTTTTATGTAGTTATTAATAAATGTCAGGACTGACCATTGAACTTGGCACCCGTTTAGATCTCACTTCTTTTGTCCTTGAAGTCAACAACCAAGGCCTATATAATAATATTGAACTTGGCTGTCGTTTCACATTTAGGTTTTTGATGATTACCTAAATACGATTACGTATAAAATTTCAAAACTATCGTTCAGGATAAAGAATCTATTAGTTATTAATTACCTTACAGTTCACTTAACAAAGAGCAATGCATATACGAACCGACGAAGACCTTCGTGGTCGAGTGGTGTGTACATCAGTTTTTATGATTACGCCACTCCGAGGTCCCGGGTTCGATTCCCAGTTAGGTCGATGTAGATTATCATTAGTTTTCTTAGTTGTATAGGGTCTGGATGTTTGTACCATCGTAACTTCTGATTTCCATGACGCAAGTACTTTAGGTACTTACATTGAGACCAGCGTAATATATGTGATGCTGTGTCATATTTATTTATATAACTTATATACAAAGTTGATGTTAGTGGTATTAGTACATCCCTTGATAACAACATATGTATGTAACATAACATATGTATATCAATGGATATCAATGAATATCCATTTTGACCCATAAAAGATAAAAAAATGACACAATAATCGTTTGAGTAGATATACAGTGATAACGTTACAATAAAACAAATAAGCTATAATCAGGATTTGTATATTACACGAAATAACACAAACGTTTTTTTTTTCTTTTCAAACATCTCATATCTCTTTTCAGTGAATGCACATTTAAGTCCAATTCGCCGAAATTCAGATAGATGACACGGTTCTTTTAGATTTAGGAAGGCTATTGAAACCGTCTTTTATCGGACACAATACATCCGAAAGGGTCGCGTATCCAAAACGTTGGCTTTGATCTATACACTCATATATTAACTATATATCCTTGAGGTGATGTATTATCAACGCACTACTGGACAACAAAATCGTTGTATTTTGAAAGGAGAATTTTATTATTATACTAGCAACTCATGATGGCTTCGCACGGATGCATTACTGACACTAAATATACTACAGAATTTGTTTATTTACGACATCACATTACAAACTTCTGAAATTATCAGTGTTTCTTTACTATATTGTTCAAAAACTTTCCTCTCGAATCACTTTATCTATTAAAAAATATCCAAATCAAAATCCACATAGGGGCAGAAAACGACTTTGTTTTGTACTGTGTAGTGAAACCCCCTCTTTTGTCTTCAATTTAAACGATCATATTACAATGTCATTATTTCTAAGTTATTAAATATTAACAAATAACTTTTAGGCGCTTATAGACAAAATAGGGCAAAATAGGGTACATTTTCTAGGTTAGGCAAATGAAATACATTTAAGCAGCATACGACAAAGCAACGCTGGAATCAGATTATTTTTATATTTTAGTTACACTCTAAAATTTTAATGGATTTATTCATGGATTCACAAAGATAGGTCCGCTGTGTTGTATCGAAGGATAATAAAGGTTTCTACGATACAAAAGAATCAGATCCCAGTTGAAATATAAGGTTGTATAATTATGTTAGTTTAGATCCCCTACGAAAGAAGTTTCGTTTACGCATTTATTTAAAAGATTTTTGAGAAATTTTGAAACTTATGACAAGATTTTTTTCGATTTCATCACATTTTAAATTGCAAGTCATTCATCCAAATTAGGTACCAAAATTAGAAAACCTTTTTTAAATGATTTTTTTTCTGTTAAATATTATACATTAGTTCAGTTATAATTTGAGTTTGTCGATGACAACTTTTTTTAGACCAGTAACTTTTCTCCTCTCTAAAATTAATTCTTTGTTATATTGCAATATATTTTTTAAATTGCAATCAAGAATCCTCTTAAACTTTGTGTACGTCTACGGCTGGAACTCCTGAAACTGAGATTTTTAATCTGCAGCTATTTCAAAACCACTGGAACAAAAATCCGCTTAAACTATTAATAGGTATATAGCATAAAATAATGCATTTGTAAATCATTGAAGCAATGGTACTGAATAATATCAAAGATTTTTACGAAGCATATTTTCAGCTTCGCTTGTTATTAGGTGCATTTCACGTCGCATGAGATTAAGTTAATTCCTTGCGAATATCAGACGTAAAAATGTAAAACTAAAATTTGACTGTACAGAGAAAGAATACCAAAGAGATTAACGTTGATACATTTTAAATTCTCTCTGTTGGTATTGGGAATATGTTAGAAAAATTGACAATGTAACAGATATTGTATGGCTCTGATTTATTTTAAAGTCTATTTTCAAATTAAATTAAATTTTAATATAAAAAAAGCCGAGCTGAGATAGATTAGAACGCGTGCATTTTAACCGATGATCACGGATTCAAATCTAGACAATCACCACTATTCATGTGATTAATTTGTGAAAACATCGTGAGGAAACCTGCATGTGTCTAATATCATAGAAGTTCTGCCATAAGTGAATTCCACCAACTCGTATTGGAACAGCGTGGTGGAATATGTTCCGAACCTTGTGCTTGTGGAGAGGACGCCTTAGCGCAGCAATGAGAAATTTACAGGCTGTTGTTATAAAAATATAATGATAAAAAAAATATAGATTATAAAAAGCGTCGAGTTGGTATTTGTTGACTTGGAAGTAAAAAGTTTATCTTATTTTATATCTGTGTAATAATGTTGTTTTTTCTATTATAAAAAGAATAATATGCCTGTATATGCCTTGTATCGAATCAGTTTGTGCACATTGAAAAATATTTCAATAGGAGGCAGCTTTAGAGCAAAACTTATTCACTTAATCAATAGGCTTATTGCTAGGCAATGAATGATTATTTGCATTCATTGATGAGTCAATATAGGCACATAAATGAGGATGATACTACTTGAACGTGAATTGGTGTCAATAATAAAAAAGAAATGTATTTATGGAATAATAAATCTATTTTTTAATTGATACTTATGTAAAATTAGCTTAGAATATTGAAAAATGTTTTTGTTTTTTTTTTTCATAATATGTGGCACATTGATCTCTCACAGATTATAAAAATGGTCACCACCGAACATAGACATTGGGACTGTAAGAAATGTTAACTATTAATTACATTCAAAGCGTCACTAACCATGGGAGCTAGGATAACGTCTGCCTGTAATGCCACGAGCTAACTTATCTTTCAAATCAAATTACGACAATACTAAGCATTACTGTTTGCCAGTAGAATATCTGATGAGTTGTACCCAGACTGTCTTGCATAAAGCCTTACCACAAAGGTTTCTTCAGTACATATGCTATTGACAAAACAATACAATTGAATTACACTATAAATGTATTATACTGTGTTCCATTTCGATATTACAGCACGTTGAACAAAAATATTTAAAATATCTATACATATAATACAATACTAACTACATATGTCGTATATGATATATTCCAAGCTGCAATTATTGTGAGTTCATTCAGGCTTCAACAAAACAAATCCAACCTGTCTGCTATCACATTGTACTCTTAAGTAAGTAATTTGACAAAAAAAACCGCTGAGTTTCTTTCGCCCGTTCTTCTCAGGTCAGGGTGCTCCTTTTTCCGAATCAATGGTAGTATATAATTTAACCATCAATAAGAAAATGTAATGCTTTTATGTTGAATAATGTAATTTGAGTTTAAGTTTGAGTTTCAGTTTAGTACGCAACGTTCGCGTCAGTGGCACTTCCTTGAGTTACAATATCTCCGTTCAACAGACAGTTGAGAGTTAATTTAATATTTTCTATGAATGAAGTATGTACTAAATCAAAATTTAAATGTTAATTACATTACAAATCATGAATTCCAAATGTTTGCATTACCAGCAACATTTTCCAGTTGAATCATGTATAATAATAGGTTTCGCTTGAATATTTAAAATGCTTCGCACTATTAGCGTAAGGCGAGTTCTGGCTACAAAAGACTCATTACTATTTTGGATTAAATATGACCATAATTATATGAAATATTATTTTTAATTAAATAAGAATACTGTCTCACTTATAAATATGTTTGGTGCTTCGTACAGCGAACAATTGTATATATATATATTTATACCATTAATGCATAAATAAATTTGTGAGACGAGAGATCTTTGCCGCTTATATCCGTAAACACAGGGTGTGAGGTTTATCGGTACGCCCAATCAAGCGAGGTCAAGGACATTTCTCAATTTAACTCATAAACAAAATTGTTAGGTAAAATTGACTATATAGATATAACAACTGTTTTGAGTTGTTTAAGAACTGAAAACCATAAACATTAATATTTAAGAATAAAAGCATAATTTCAAATAATATACATACTGAAAATATATGAAAATTTACATATCTTCACTGTCTATAAAATATATTCTTATGAAAGGTAGTTGATATTTATTAGTCTGTGGCGGCAGTCGAAGCACGGGACCTACAAAGTAATAGACAGTTATTTATCACAGCGTAAGCCAACGTGGCCCGGTGGTTCTAACGCAGTCTTATCTGAATATTGCTGGTTCAATCGCGAGCAACACTGAATTTTCATTTGCTTTATTTTATAAGAGTCTTATTTTATGATACATACATGATAAGTGGTCAGTATTACCACTATAAATTGACACTATAACAAAGTTAAAACCATTTATTATAGCGCCAATAAGCTAACCCTTAACTAAGATGTTATGCTCCTTGTGCCATTATATTGGCCGATGAGCCAATATAATGGCACAAGTCTGTGTCCAATAGGTATCATCATACCTATTGGACACAGACTAAGTATCACTTTGACAGTACTACACTTCAGAATACGTAATATTAAAAAACAATATAGTATGGCACAACTTAGACGTAGCATTGGAAAATTCAATAAAACCGATTACTGCCGATTAATATCACCAATAGAAACAACTCCCTCTCGTGCTTTTCGAAGCTATTCGTTGCTATAGATTCTCGAGTCAGTTCAACCCGAGTGCATGTAAATTGACGCATCAAATTGACGAATAGGTCATATGATATTAAAAGTTATTAAGTTTGTGTAAAGATCATATTCGCAAAAGTAATAAATATTGATAATTTAATTTAATTCAGGTTTTTCGAATTTTGCCGATGCCACATCTAAGTTATGTCGCACTATACGTCTCTAATTTTTTTAAAAACATATAACGTTTTTGATATTACTTATTAAATTGAAACATTGATTTCTAGTTACTATGTCAAACTTTTATACTACGATGTAATAGATCTTCGCAACAAAGATATGAGTTGTTTGCAAGAATGTATAGAAGTTTCTAAGTGATTATTATTTACACGATCTCACATAATGTAATGCATAACACGCAAGCTCACATTTAATAGCCTTGTTACGATTTATTATGATTACAATTTCATCGTTATTAGGCCAGTCTGCCAATACATTTTAACGAACAGCCGCTACAAAGACTGTTATGAATTATCCGTAGTGTTTAAGTCGGAAGACAATAGCGCTGTGTAATAATAAATTCTTTTATGTTTTTAAAACAAGATAGGACATGAATATTTTCATTTCGTTGAAATTCCGTAACTAAAATTCGTACCTTCATTTTCCACGACAGTTATTACTTTGATTACTGGACACGATAAAAAGCCAAATTCGCAATTTGTATTCAAGTTTTTTTTAGTTGTTTTTTGACTTAATTTAGTCCTACATTCGTAGAGCTTTGAATATTTGAATAAAGTTCAGAAGCTCTTATCGTGCTGTTTATTTTGCTACGAATAGCTGTGTCCGGACATTCGGACTCATAGCTTTGGATTCGGCTTATAGCCGAGATCAAAGGTGTGTGTTGGAGACAAAGGACGAACTGTAGCCATTTTTAGCCATATTAAAAATCTATCTATCTGTATTTTAGATATCCTGTTCTAAAATCAAATTCCACAAATATTTTTAGCTTTGCCGATTAATAATTTCAATCACATATTTGATTCATAAGGCGTGTTACTCGATAAAAGATTATCTATATGCATAAAAGCGTAATACTACTCACAGATTAATGTAGAAATATAACAAACTATAACGCATATAAACTTGAAATTTGTCAGGTTCCTTGGGGAGTAGATACATCCCCTTAATACGAATTTTACGAAACTATCCCTAAGGGGGTAAAAGAGGGTTTGAATGTTTGTGTTTTATAAATTTCGCGCAGGTAATCTCGCAGTAACATCTGATTGAATTAGTATTCATTGATTGTTCGAAAAGAGTAACTACTAAGTCGCTTGCAAAACTGACAGTTCTAGACGTGCAAAGCCGGGTTGTGTCGCTTTTTATTGTATAAATTATTATTAATTTTAAATTTGTATAATATTCACTGATTTACCGTAAGCTGTTAACAAATATTATTAAAATTATCATTATAAAACTTACCAGGTTGTCTATTAGCGTATTTTTTAGACATATCTAGTGATGAGCCACTGTCACTAACATCGATTATAATTAAAAAAATCATTACGATCGTTAATACAGTGTCGTATTTATAGTAAACCAAATGTTACAATTACATCTGAATAATATTTACTGTAACGAGCCTTACATTGTCTATTGTACTTGAGTTCGGTAATGTCAGTGTACTTATTCCAAGTAGAGTGATGGGTGTAGTCCAGTATGTTCTTTGTGCCCTATTATTGTTATGCGTACTTGATACAAATTGCAGTATAAATGAATTTATTTCTAATTTGCCGGCAGATATTGAGGTACAAATTTAATATGTTTTTTGTTTGTCTATCTTATAAGAACTAAAAAAGTATGATAACTGTGTTCCAACTCTGGGATAAACCTTCCTGTCTCTGCTGCATTTGTATGTGATTTTTTTATTGATTATTTATTTTTACTTAATTTTTAAATCAGCTGTGAAAAAAAAACATGTTTGTCTCGGATAAAAATCAACATGGTTATAAGAAAACCCAAATTAAAATAAACTGGTGGAATAACCTTTAAAGATATTGTACTTCAAGAGGAACCGAGACACACTAGTATAGAGAGGAAGGAGTTAGGATAATTAACCAAATAATAACCAACTATGTACTAGAATTAAGGGCCATTCGATATAATTAGAACCCTGATAACAGATCTTTTGAGGGATAAGAGTGTTTTTTTTTCAATTTCAATTTCCATAACTTCGATCTAGATTTTTTTTAGTAATCTGACAATCTACTGGAAATAACAATTATTTATATATGGCGTTTAAAAAAGTGCAATGCGTAAGATAACGCAGTCTTTAAAAAATATTTTTAAATTTATCAATCTTACAGAATGTCGCAAGTAATGCCTGGAAGGGTATAGTGAAAGCTATAAAAACTCCAAGATTAAGAAAACCAAGACGAAATAGTAAGTTCTTTTCAATATGCCAAGTTTATATTGCTGAAGCCAATAAGTACTTCATTTTTCCAACTTATTCTTAAACTGGCTTCACTCTTAATCTTATTTCAGGTAAGTCACATGGCTTCTCGTATGACATTATTTCACTATTGATTGACCTCTTTGTCCTATCTTTACCCACTAGTATGATGTTCAAGAAAGTTTTGAATAGATCTTATTTGGGTACTAGATATTATCAATTGCATTTATTTCGGTATCGTATTTGGGTTTTTTAAAGAAATTTATAAAAGTAAATTCATCATCAGTAAAGTCTCGTAAATTTTGGTGTCATCAATTTTGTGTCATGCTTAATTGACAATCATTATGATGTCCATTTTCATAATGGCTTCACTTTCAAGGGTCACTACGCAACTACTGCTGCTACTGCTAGGGCATATTATTATATAGAGTATAAGTGTATGTGCAAAAATAAGTGCACACACACCAGAAAATAAAGATTTTATTAAAAACTATTATGATTAAAGAATAAATTAGAGGAATAAAATTCAGGCACAGACTAATGGCTTTTCGTTCGTACTGAGGAAGTTTAAACTCTGCCCAGATCAGCTGTTTCTAATATTAATTTTTCGTCTGAAAAATTCACTTTTGTAAAATCAGACAGATTTGGGATTTGTGCTCGTGACCCCGAGATTTCCTTCCTTTTAAACTCCACTAAATCACTTTTGATAATTAATAATACATGTTACCAAATCATTGTAAGTTTCGTTTGCACATGTGATATGTGATGTCGGAAAATTGTGAACGGGGCGTCCAATTCCCAAAAACATTAGGTTAGTAGGTGGTCTTAAATTGTAAGCTGAAAGATACCTTTGAAAGTTTGCTTTATTATTTATAATCTAATTGAGTTCAAAATTATTCTTTGACATGTGCATTTTTCTTCGAGCTGTAAGTTAATTATATTTAAAAAAAAGTAGGTACAATGTTGCCTTATATTTCAAGACATACTTTGGAATAACATGTTACGTTTTAAATAAATACATATGTATTATATAATGCAGCGTCGAATATGAATATAAGGGTAAAGTATTATAGATTATTTACGATTCTGTTTGAATATAGATAAGATGTTGATCACTTGATTTAGGCTTTATGCAAACCCATAATACTGTACACAGTAGGTACACAGATTTATCAAATATAATAAAATTCATCAGACTTTTTTAACTTTGCCGTTTCGTAAATTCAAATCGTTTATAAAAATACGTTGGAAAAGAAGGCATATAATTCGATACAAGATTTTATATATGACTAGATGATATCCATCTTCTGCTCGCATAATCATAATTGGATAATCGTTATTATTGTCATAAGATTGATATTTTTCAGCGATACCTTGATTGTTTTTGCGTCGCTTAGTGATAACAATACCTCGTTTTGTAATTTCTGTACCGACAATTGTGACTTGACATGACAGCTGTGACTTCAGGAGCTATGGAAGCTTCAATACGCCTTTTATGTTCTGCGTTCTATCTGCATTGATAATTACTTTGAATCATTTGTTGTTTCACTATCTAGAGCAGTTTTAGGCATAATCCTAAATTTAGCGATGATTTCTCGATTAGTTGTGGTACTGAACATGCATCGAAGATCAATCTTTTTCTACGTTGTCTGTGAAATAAATGTCCAGAAATTGGGGATTTTATTAAGATACTGGAAGAAGTGAACCAATCATATGATACAATTTAAACGTAGACGGGAAATTATTGTATTGTACAATATTTGTTACTCCAAAAGATGTCATTTAAAAGCATGAATTGTAATTTCTAATATACTGAAGGAAATATTTAAACTCCTTAATAGTTCCCGTAACGTAGGTAAGGAGAGGTTCTGGTGGTTCAACCAGTTGTGGTAAATACATTTTACCAGTGGAGTAGCATATACCAGCAGTTTATGTAGTGTGACAATATGGGCACACTATATTCATTGAACCAATGATCACATTGGGATTCATCTTGTTATCATAACCTATATAGTAATTGAAGGCTGATTTATTGAGATTGGTTCTAGTTCTTGACTTAGTCCTTTTTAATCATTCATCAGTAATTGGGCTTGTCAGGTTTATCAGTATCTCTTGATAAAGATCCTTGTTCGAAAATCTGGAACTTGATCATTTCGTTGACTAACTGTTTTGGCAGCTCTTAAAGTAGAAATTCTGATTCTATTTGTTTCTAAACGTATTTCTTGTTGGTGTGTTGTTTCCATAGCTCTTTTGGATGACGCTACGCATATATTGTTGAATTTCCGATCTTTTGTTCTTCAACAGCATGGTGGTTTCTATTTATATAAATAAGTTGTTTTTTTTTGGTTATGTGTCTTACGTTTACATTTTATACTAAAGATTCATTGTTGTTGGAGTTATGAGTATACTTACCAATTATGATTATTGTTTACTTTCTTATAATCAAAACAACTAATCACTTGTTCCCATATATGTAATTTATAATAATTATCTCATTTTAAAATGACAATTATTATTGTTGTGATTATTTTATGTTTATTGGCAAACGGAAACGCAATCGCATACGGAAATTAAGTTAGTTGTTATGCTATTTGAATAGATTTTCATTTTTTATTTAATATTTTATAATTATCGGTTGATCGGAATATAAGTGGTTCGTAATACACGTAAGGGCTATCTGTTGGTTATTTTTAATGATACGGATAAAATAATTACTTTCTCCATAAAACAATAGATAAACTTACCAATTTTCATAATGATCGATCAAATAGTTTCTGAGTTTATCGATGACACACGTACAAACACATCCTTTTGGCTATCTATATATACTTTTGTATGTATAGATAGCCTATGATTTGCGCAAGTACACATGTTTTTCCTGTATGGCAATTTTTATAATGATACACAAAATTTTCAAAAATGGTGAAAATTAAGTCAGTCAAAGAACACATGACGAATTACGACAAAAATAAGTGTACAGACAGACTCTAGAGATTTATATAATAGTATAGATTTAGTACTCACGTGCGATAGCTTTATTATTAGCGTATTTTATGTATAACTTTGGTGTTTCTATACCGATTTCTGTGATTTTTCTATGGAATAGTTAATACTGTTAACTTTTGTAATTTGGGATGATTGAGAGTGTTATAAACGTAGGAATAGACAAATATAATCAGAAAGCTTCGAACTACTAAGCTATTGGGAGTGACACGTGTTATTGTGACTCAACCATAAAAGATAGACATAGGCTGTCATGGGATATTTTTTGCATAATTTTAAGGAGAACATTTCGTTAATACATGATTTCTGTGTAGCTTTAACCATTAAGGCTAAACACGCGACGGAAGCTCAAAATATGGGGTAACTTTTCCGTTTTTCAGAAATTTCCCTTCAGTGTTCCGCTCCTATGGACTTTAGCGTGATAAAAAGTATACTATAACCAGCTCAGGAGTATGAAAAACAATTGTACCAAGTTTCGTTAAAATCCGTCGAGTAGTTTTTGTTTCTATAACGGTTATATGGACAGACAGACAGACAGACAAAAATTTTACTGATTGCATTTTTGCCATCAGTATCGACCCCTGATCACCCCCTGATAGTTATTTTGTAAAAATATTTCATGTACAGAATTGACTTCTCTACAGATTTATTATAAGTATAGATAAAAAGCGTAAAGTTAATACCTGTAGACTTCCAAAAGTATATATTAATTTAAATGATTGTATTTAACTAAATTGACTTTGTATTTTTTTAAATGTTGAAAAAGAGTAACTACTGAATTTCTTGCCGGTTTTCTCGGTAGAACCTACTTTCCGAACTGGTAGTAGTTTCACTTAATTGTAATATGACGATTCAAAAGTGCTTGTAAAAGCCTACTTGAATAAAGTTTATTTTGATTTGATCTATCGCCAAATAATACTGCCTTGATAATCCTGTTAAAAAGGTGAGCTAGTCAGTGTACTCACAGATACAACAAAGCAACGTATTGATAATGTAATGGTTATCGTTTTACCAATGTTAATAAAACTTCCATTAGACTGCATTTTTGTCCGTCTGTCTTTGTTTTTTACTTTCAGTTTAGAAAATGTCAATCCTATTCTTTGATCATTAGCCTTACTCAAAAGATTTATTTTCTTTTGTTATTTATTTTGTACCAATGGATATTAACATACTGCTTCATAAAGTATTTTTTCATATTTGATATAAATTATTTGCTTCCTCATTTATTACAAAATCAATTCATTAAAATATGAATATCATCTATTTAGAGTATGACACAATATAGATGTAGCATTGGCAAATTCAATAAAACCGATTACTGTTGATTTATAAAACCAAAAGAAATAACTCCCTATCGCGCCATTCGAGGCTATTCGTCGTGTATAGATTCTCGCGTCAGTTCAATCCGACAAAGCAAGTGCATGTAAATCGACATGTCAAATTGACGAATATATTACGTCATATGATATTACAAATTATTACCTTTGCATAAAGATCATACCTATTCACATCACAAGAAATAAATATTGATAATGTGGGATAGCGTATTTCATTCGGATGTGATCGATTTTACGAATTTTGTCGACGCTACACCTAAGTTGTGTCATACTATACCAAGTTACCTGAAATAAGAATTAGGACATGTATTAATTATGATAAACGCAAATTCAATTAACTCATTATTATTTTATCTAATCGTTATTCATATTATGTTTCTAAGAAGATTCATATATCTGCGGTATTTGCATCTCTTGAGGAATACTCTGTAAAAAGCAGGGCCATTTGTAGGCCGATATTTAAATATTCCCTGATTCAATTCCGAGGATAGGAATGCCGTTATTAATATCACATATTAATATTAACATCATTTTACATCTAAAGCATGATATATATATAATATAAATTAACATTTCCAGGAAAAAGTAGATCGAAGACCACAAAAATAACAACGGAATCAAACACTCAAATGTTCACTGAAATTGACATTTTTCCTACTGAATCGTATAAAATGAAGCTAACTATACCCATATTGCATCAGCCGCAATGGAAATCCATGCTACATTGGAGACACCTTCAACGGCCAAATCTCATAGAAACGGCGAAAACCTTGGAACAAAAAGGTAAAGTGTAATGAGAGAAAGATTGCCCTGAGTTCAATTTGATTTGTACGCATCATATACCTTGAATAGGAAGCAATACCATTTGTATGTATTCTAGATGTTACGTAATTTCTTCTATGTGATTTAAATAAAAAAGGGCGTAAGGATCGATAGAATTCACGATATTAATAGCCTTTTATATAAGGACGATTCCACGCGTTTTGGTCTCATACATGATTATAGTATTCATATGATTAACGAATGAAATAAAAAAAGGATTATTATATTGAATTGAAGATATATTGCAGTAGAGAAATTAGAGATAGTCTACATTGCTGATTACCTGTCAATCATCATGCTAAACCAACTGTCATCCGATACCAAACTATTCTATTTAAACAATGACAATATGAAAAAAAACATAGAAAAGTACTTGGTGGTAGAACTTTGTGTAATCCCGTCCGAGTTGGTACCACTGTCACCAAACAGAAACACTTAGTATTGTTATCCGTTTTGATAGTAAACTGCAGAAATAAAAGTCATCTTAGCCCCCAAGGTTGGTGGAGCATTGGGCCATGTTGTATGTAGCTTAATATCATTTCTTATGGAATGACAAATATTTCTTGAACTACCAATGCATAGTAATTACCGTTACTATCAGGCCCAGTAGTCAGTACTGAAGTAAAAATTATACCTATATAATAGTTATAACATATTTTAGTTTATCATTTTAAAAATTAGCTGTTGAAAATTTATGGTAAGGTATCTATCACTATGAGGATATAATATGCGATGGTAATATGATATATGCAATTATTCTCTCGGCATTTTCCTCTCACAATAATATTAAATAAAATATCCCAACGTAACTGATACTTGTATAGTCAATAAATATTGAATATCAAACCTTAAGTAGGTATTATAGTATTCTGATGTGAATAATCTTCTCTCGACTTCACATTTCTCAACGGAACTCTAAAAAAATTTCTATTATTATTCCACGTAGGCATTTGACGCACTATAAAAATTCTCATAAAATTTTATAGGGCTTAAAGAAAAAGGTTTTATGGCTTGTGGGATAGATTTAAAAGTTCGATCGGCTTATATATAACGCACTGTAATATATATGTGCACTACAAGTATATTAGTGCTGGGGCACAGCACAGTTATAACAGTATCTTATATTACATAAACTTTCTTTTTGTCATTTTTTTCTTATGTCTTTTTTTGTTATTGTCTGACTCTTGACTCTTTTTAGCTTTTTTGTATTGCAATGCTCTTTTTATATATGTATATAGAAAGTTATTATGATTTTCGTGTATGTAAAGTTAGACTGTTAATAATATTTATAGTTAGAGAGTTAATAATATTTATAAAAATATATAATGTTCTTATTATCTACTTATATATAGCCCATCTAATAGATATTAAATGAGGCATTTGTTGCTTAATAAATAGCAACTGTAACGAAAAGATCTTGAGTCTATATACATATAGTTCATAAAAAACGTGAAAATTATGTGTAAAGCATTCTCACACAATTCTCCTGTCATTTTAAAATTTCTAATTGAAATTAATCGGAAGACTATCATATCGTTAAACTTTATCAACAGTATTTATTTAATTAAATAATACATGCATCACACTACATATTTATAATTTTAACAAAAAAAATATTATTTTATATTTTGAATAAAAATTCATAATATTTTCAGGAAACGTGAAAATAAACGGAATATTCCAATATGAAGGTTTTAGTCCCGTAAAACAAAGGGCTATAGAAGAAAACGACGAAAATGAATTTGGTATTTTGTATTTCATATAGTGAATTTTTTTTTACGAATTCCATTTCAATGCTGTGTATATTTTTATTATTAAAAAATGGAGCATAATTTTTCATTTTGTTGAAATGATTTATTTTGATAAAATTTTATCTTAACTACAAATTATAAAACAATGGCCCCCGGCCGAGTCTGTCTGTCAAAACTATTGAACGGATTTTAATGCAGTTTTCAGTAATAGTTAGATAGATTCATAAGAAAGGTTTAAGAATATAATTTATTAATTTTTTTGTGTTAATAAGTTCAAATAGAATGTCAATTGTTTGTTTAACAATGTCGAAAAAAAGAAATAGAAAAATATAAATAAAAGGTAAAAATGTTAAAAAAAACTTACGTCTACCCGTGCGAAGCTGGGATGGGCCCCTATTTCTATATGAAAAATTCAACATCAATTAAAAAAATATTCTTTTTTTTTTAAATATTATTTAATCTTAATTGGTAAGTCGGTATTTTTTTTTTATTTTTCTATGGTTTCATATGCAACTTATTACTCAATAAAATAATATTTTTTCGGTTAGTATGCTTGGATTTCAGCGCAGGTGACTTTCTTTGTGGTTTTCAACGCCACGCTAATCAAGAACTGGTTTGTTTTAAAAGCAACTGTGCGAATTTTTAGCTGTTTCTTCATGTTTGAAGCTGATTTCGAAGCGACAAAATATATAAAAAGTTAATATGATGACGGTTCAAAAATACTCTATTGTACAGTTTATTTATAAAAAACATTGGAATTTGGTTTGTATTGGATTGGATTAAGGTATCTTTTTCTTCAATTGGATTTGGAAATTCCATTAGCACTCTCCAATGTGGTTTGGTGGTTTAACATATGACAGAATTCCATCTAACTTATGCAGGTTTTTTAGCAAGTGTGTACACCAGTTTTCATGGATACGCCACTCCGAGGTCCCGGGTTCGATTCCTGGTCGAGTCGATGAAGATTATCATTAGTTTTCTATGTTGTCTTGAGTCTTCTTGCTACCGTTGTTACTTCTGATTTTCCATAACACAAGTGCTTTAGCTACTTACATTGGGATCAGAGTAATGTATGTGATGTTGTCTCATATTTATATTTACATATTTACTGAAAGTGGAAAGCCAACTTCAATTTGAATTACCATTCACAAATCCGTCTTAACAAAACATAGAACTTCCTATCAACAAGCAGTGATATATAAAAATAATTTAACTATAAGTCATTTTATTATTATTAACTTTTCGTATTATCAACTATAACACAGAGCCGAGATGTGGTTGGCATCTTAATCGATGATTTCGGGTTCAAACCCAGGCAAGCACCACTATATATATATATGTGCATAAATTAAGTTTATAATTCACCTCGTGCTCGGCGGTAAAGGAAAACATCGCGATGAAACCTGCATGTGTCTAATTTCATCGAAATTCTGCAACATGTGCATTCCACCAACATATGAAACATATTCCAAAACAGCGTTTTGGAATATGTTCCAAACCCTCTCCTTAATGGGAGTGGAGGCCTTAGCCCAGCAGTGGGTAATTTACAGGCTGTTACTTAAAAGTTATTACCAAATGTGTTATTTACAGTTCAAAATTTTTATTGCTAATATTCAAGACCACGTTAAAACGCCCAAAACTATTATTAGTTCAAAGTAAAAACATAGATCGGTGTGCATAGCTTAGAAAATCAATACATACGGTTATTTGTAGAACTACGCGCCACAGAGTAAATAACACGTGACATTTCTACTCAATAATTAATAACATTTACCTCGATTCAGTAAGTATAATAAATAAAGATCGCATCCACCATCACTTCTGAATGAAGCTCGATCTATGTAATCAAAACCCATTCAACAGATATTATTACACTTTATTCGTTTAGTTTAATTTATATAAATACTTTGTTTACAGGTTTAAAAGGTCATAAGCTAATTTCGTTATTATTATAGTTAAGCTTTTTAAGACCTAGTGATAGATACAGTTACAACTCAGAGAGATTTACTCTATGGGTTGTAGCCACTTAAAGTCTAGGCAATATACGAAATTACCACTTTTTTATGTTATAGGGGCAAATGCAGGTTCAACTTTGAATAATAATAAAATTATTGTACTTGAACTTACGTGCACTTTTATCTTTGTTATTCGAAGAGTTAGTATTGTTTTATATTCATAAACCGATTGTGCCCGCGACTTTGTTCGCGTTTGAATTTAACGAAAAGTTATTATTATAATCTTGGAGCTAGAGACTCTCTTCGGGATGTTTTTAACAAAGTGGGAATACTCACTTTTGCTTCGCAATATATTTACAACAATATTATGTACATTCACAGTAACATTGATCACTTTGATAAAATCAGTGATAATCATTGTATGTGCACTAGGAGTAAGGATAAGCTTGGAACGCCATGTTTCCGACTCCGCAAAGTCAATACGTCCTTCTTGGGGAAGGGTATGCGCTTCTATAATAAAATTCCGCAGACATTTTAACTTTGCCGTTTAGTAAATTCAAACTTATTTCAAGTAAATTCAAAAATTATTTTAAGTAAATTAAAAAATTAAAAAATACATTGGTAGCTTCACCTGTTTGTAAAATAACGATTCAAAAGTGCTTGTAAAAGCCTACTTGAATAAAGTTTATTTTGATTTTGATTTTTGATTCTGATTGCTGTAGCTACGAGCAGGAGGCTTACCTGATGGAAAGTGACTACCACCGCCTTTAAGAAGTGTTTTAGTGTTCATGCTTTACCATTGTAGGTCAAGCTAATTCTGACAGAATGCTAATTTTGATATAATTTAAAATATATTAATATTTTTTAAATTTAAAACGATTACTTATTTAAAAACATTTTAAATAAAATAAATAAATAAATATGAGACAACATCTCTGATCCCAATGTAAGTAGCTAAAGCACTTGTGTAATGGAAATCAGAAGTAACGACGGTACCACAAACAGACCCAAGACCACATAGAAAACTAATAGTAATCTACATCGACTCGGCCGGGAATCGAACCCGGGACCACAGAGTGGCGTACCCATGAAATCCGGTGTACACATCACTCGACCATGGAGGTCATCAAATCATACAATGATATATGATCGAGTATCAATAAATCCCCAACCATTGATAATAGAATTGTGGCATTGGACGTATATTTTAAAACCATCGTTTTTTTTCACGGCTTACGAGCACTCTACATTTTCCACTGGTTCACAATTTACAAAGCATACTAGCCTTACTATTCTCTGTGTAGTCCACACCGCGCCACTAACTTGGAATATAAATTTATAATTTATTTTATTTTTATAATAAATAAATGTATACTGACAAATGAACCAGATGTGGCAATAACGTACCAGTTAGTAGTGAGACGTGGTCATCACTGGCCATAGATATTGGTAACGTTATTATTATATCAAAAAAGGAAAGAAAATATTTAAAATAGAGAGATTTGGTAAGCAATGATAGTAGTCGTGTTCTTCATAGGTGTACCATCCAGATTCCAAGTTGGGTTCCAAAGACTCAACCCTGGTTTTCAATGGTATGTAGTGAAAGTAATGAAGTAGTATACACGTCACACGCAGACAAGGGAATAGAGTAGTATGCCAGTGGAGAACGGATATGATGGCTTACCGTTATACCGTTGCGATTAAGGCATTCGAGTAAGTCATAATCCCAAAAGCGCGTCAATAGAACATTTTACATCAAGCTAAATATATGCAGCACAAAACAATTTTTCCCAGGATTATTTTTTCATTTGTGAAAGTCATTCTTAGCCATTATATTCATTCAGTTGCCCCTTTACCACTTTATTTTGTATGGTTGAGTTAAGTTGAGTGCCATATTAAGGAAACAATGTGGAAAACATTGTACTAAACATGCTATATTGTACGTGTTTATTTTAACACTTTTATTTATATTAATAAAAACTGAGATGGTCCAGTAATTAGAACACGTGAGTTTTAATCGATGAATGCGGATACAAACCCAGACGAGCACTACTGAAATTTTCATGTGATTATTTGTATTGTAATTCAGCTCGTGCGTAAATAAAAACAATGTGAGGAAGCCTGCATATATCTAATTTTACTGATATTCTATCACAAGTATCTGCACCGGCCAAATCGCACAGGAACAGCGTCGTGGCCTTCTTTCAATATTCAATGCAAGTTACTTAACTTTTTTACTTTTTATTTTATAATGACAGAAACAGTTTCATGACAAACATGACAGACAACTTTCGCTTCATGACAGCAGCAAAATATTAAAAACGCATAAACATTTAAAAATCAGTCTATGTAATTTTGCAATAAAAATAATCTTTGGTAAATTAAGTACAGGTTATCAGTCTATTTTATTCCATAATACTTATCGAAACAAGTACTTTTCTCGTAAGATCTAAAAAGAGTACATATAACCTTTTACTTGTAATAACTCCACATGTTACATCATAGTTGCTAACTTTTCAAGTTAAATCCATCCATCGCGTACAGAATTAAATACGAGATCGATCGAACACGGCATTAATAATACAGGGAAATGGCTGCCATTGTCTGTTCGTTTGATGAGGGTGTCTCTTACCAAAACACCTGATACTGCGTCCCGTTTGTTTAGCTTTTATGTATGTATTGATATATTTGTTTCCAAAGCAAAATGTTACCACTTCACCCCTCTCTTCTGAGCATTCACCTGTAATGTTTTGTATTACTTATTTAGATAACAAGACTTATAAAAATTACATGATATTATGCAGACCGATATTTATAGATATTTTTACAGGGTTTTTCTTCGTAGTAAAGCAGGGTCGAAGTCTATCTTGGTTGGTAATAAAGAAAGAAAAACATATTAAAAATAAAATACACAAAAAACATCAAAAGAGGAAAAGAAAATTTAAATATAAGAGATTTGTTAAGCTATGATAGTAGTCGTGATCTAAACAGGTGCACCGTTTAGCTTGGAAGTTGGATTCCAAAAACCCAACGATGATACTCGGTACCCTATGTGCTGAATGACGGGCTATAATAAGCTAAGCTAATATTTGATATAAATGCTTATAAATAAAATAAAAATGTAGTAATTATACATTTAAACGGTAAACCTACACATCATTTTCCACCTAGTGGGACTACCTAGTCCTGTTGTGTTTTGGTTTAAGGGTGACTAAGCCAGCTTATCTAAAGATACTAGACAAAAAACATCGTAGTTCCCCAGTGGCGCACGATGTTTTTCTGATATTGAAATTAATGAGTATATTTTTGGACATTTGACTTTGACTTGACTATTTGATTGTGTAACGATTTTATTTTCTCTTTATCTCTATTCTCGTTAGGACTCAATTGTTTATTTATTTATATAAGAATTATTAATGAAAAGGCCTTAACGATATACAAGTATTGCTTGGAGTGGTAGCAAGAATGCTGGCAGCATTTCCCCGTTGAATCGTAATTGCGATCAGCTGGACAAAAATGAATCAGCCCTATTGATATGAAATTGTTGGGCTCATCTCTCTCGACTTCAAAACACTTCTTATTTCAAACATATTTTAGAATATATGTATTTTCATAAATGTCTTTTTTTGTTAACATCTACTGTGAACTAATAAAATATAATCATGCAGTTATGTGGGGTGCACCACCCGTTTTATCATCAAAGTGTAATATCATTGTAGTCATTTCAGTTCGCTTATTAGCTGAGTTTATTGTCTTGGCAAGTGTATGCTGCTTTTATTAGGGAGAAGACATTAGGCGGTAATGCAATTTGGATTTTAGAACTAAGTAAACTTAGAAAATAAACATAATTATCGATCCGCCTGTTCATACAATGATAATACGTTCTTTGAAAGCGCCATTAAGACAACTTTTCATTTTTTTTAAAGAATAGGTTGGCGGACAAGCCTCTGGGACACCTGGTGGTAAGTGGTCACCATCACCCATAGACAATGACGCTGTAAGAAA
Organism: Vanessa cardui; assembly: GCF_905220365.1. Classification (NCBI taxonomy): domain Eukaryota; kingdom Metazoa; phylum Arthropoda; class Insecta; order Lepidoptera; family Nymphalidae; genus Vanessa; species Vanessa cardui. The sequence goes on along the minus strand of NC_061127.1, from coordinate 1,415,225 downwards.
TATTAAACATTCCTTACATCGTCAATGCCCCACCACCCTTGGAACTTAGATGTTATGTCCCTTGTTCCTGTAGTTACACTGGCTCACTCACCCTTCAAACCGGAACACAACAATATTGCGTACTGTTGTTTAGCGGTAGAATATCTGATGAGTGGGTGGTACCTACCCAGGCGGTTTGCACTAAGCCCTACCACCATATCTTTGCTTTAGCAATCTGCTTTTATACTCTGCTCTTTGAAGCACTATTGTATCGTAATTTTACAAATCAGAATGTATAAGAATAAACTTAGTAGTTACTCTTTTCCAACATTTGATATACATTATGTTAATTAAATACAATTACGCATATATCCTGCCTGAAAGTCAAAGAGTACAAACTTTACATTATTTTGTCAATTCATACAATGTTTCATTCATACCTCTTCCATTTTCGACCCCTTAAAGTTGAAATTATAATATGTATCTTCTTAACGGATGGATGGATTGTGACAAACGATTTTGTAAAATAAATTAAAATATTTTGTAATATCACAGAAGTGACTTATTTAACTAGCTAATAAATAAATTTATTTAATTTTACTAATACACATAAAACGGAAATCCCCATCTCGTCCATTCGATTCCTTTTACAGAACATTCTGTAAATGTATATGTGTGTGAAATGAAATATATGTCACCATTAATCGAAGATAAAATACGATTACGATTTAAATCATCGGAATCTATCATTAAAGAAAAACATTTCTATAACAAAAATAAATAAATAAATATTGGACAACATCACATACATTACTTTGATCCCCCTATAAGTGGCTAAGGCTTTTATGTTATGGAAAATCAGAAATAATGACGGTACCAGAAACAAACAGGCGCAAGACAACGTAGAAAACTAATGAATTTTCTACATCGACTTGGCCGGGAATCGAACCCGGGACCTCGAAGTGGTATATCCATGAAAACCAATATACACACTACTCGACCACAGGGGTCGTCGTTGTTGAATGTTCCTTAAAAAAATTTAGAACACATTATTAACTTACGTGTACCATAAAAAGTTCCGTAAATCAGTGAATTTGTCAAAAATCGCTATATACTATCTTTACGATTTTATCGATAATACATGAAATCAGTAACAAATAATTGTATTAAACATTTAGACAAACTTAAGCTCTATACCAAACACTTAATTTTCTTGACATGACACAATACACAGTCTGTGGTTTCGAGAATAGATGGTTGGAGACAGCTTCTGTCGAAACTGTCAAGTACACTTAACAACAATATACATTACACAGTAGTATCGCTTACACAAATATATACTAATATTTACTAAATAATACTTGTTCTGATTCCAACGTCGTACTGGTAAAACTCAAAGAAATTTACTTTTGAAGTTAGAATTTCCAGAATTTTCGGGAATGTCATCTACATCAAAAAGGTCGTAACTAACCTAAATTTAAAGTCAATCAGTCTTGTAGTTTCGGATATAATTACTAGTTTTCCCACATGACTTGACCCGCGTATTAGTTAAGTTTTGGGTATCCCTAAGGGTTCAAACTCGATTCATATGAAATTGCATCAAATTTGATGATTTGGTTCAACCGTGAAAGCGTAAGAGAAAGACATAATACTTACTCTTTTTTAATATAAGTATACATATACATACAACAACAAAAACAACAGCCTATAAATTTCTCACTGCTGGACCAAAGCCTCCTCTCCTTACGCTCTTATAATGAGGGTTGGCTGAATCTAACTTCATAGAAATTCTGCCACATGTGTATGTGTATATTAGACACATGCAGGTTTTCTCTCTATGTTTTCCTTTACCTTTTTCACCGAGCACGAGATGAATAAATAAAAATTAAACACATGAATATTCAGTGGTGCTTGCCTGGGTTTGAACCCGTAATCATCGGTTAAGATGCACGCGTTGTAACCCCTGGACCACCTCGGCTCTCATACATATACATCTTTATATAGAGCAGATAGATAGACCTCGGAGATATTAAACTAATAATGCGGTTTGATATTAAGGCAAATATAAAACAATTTTCATTTAAGTCGAGTCGAGTGCAGTTCATCTCGTTTTTGCTGTCGTAAGAAATCCCGTAGTCAGCGGTTTGAATAAAGCAATTACAAGTCTTCCGCAGTATAACAGCATGATGAAATACGTTCCAAGTGCCTCAGCTTAAAAGACAATATTGCTTAAACGTGGGTGAATGAACTGTGGCTTCGAAATTTGAAAATATCTTCAGTAGCGAAGAAACGATTGGAAAACTATGTATTTAGCAAAATCACAAGCTTTACACTCGTGTAAAAATGAGTATTTAATCAAATATTAAAATAAAAAAAAAACATGTTTTTTTTTTATTCATACAAAATTATAGATATAGGGTTTTTTTATAATGATATTATTCTCTGATATTTAAAAGAAAAGTATTGGTTTGTTGGAAGATAAATTTTAAAAGATCTTCAAATTTTGAGATGTCATCAAAATTGCTTTGTTTTTGATTTAAGAATCGATTTACTTTTTATGGAGAAAATAAAGTATAATAAACTATTACTCGCTAATATTAAAATAATATTTATTAAATCTTATTAAAGATTCAAATACTTTGCTAATGGTGAATTGTATGATTTTGTCGTTTAAAAAATTTGAAGTTATATCTATACTTCTCCTTCAAATACAATAATTGTTACTGATTCTACCAATTTAATCTATATTATTATGAATAATAAATTCTTAGAAATAAGACGTGAAACTCGATCAAAATTTTGGGTGTAAGGTATACTTACTACACCTTGCCTTGCTATGCACGCCAATATATTTTCAAGTTCCTATTATTTTCATTCTTCAATTTGATAAATAAAACGAAAAGATAAGTCTTACTAACCTAGCATCATTTTAAATATGTGATCATTTTTGAGCAAAATATATTTCAAACAGTATTAATATCTGATCTTTTTATGATAAAAAATAAACGTAAATACCAAAGAATACGAAAGAGGTATCAAGGAAAGCGATCTCACTCATATCGTCGTCAGAATCAAATAACAAAATTACTACATAGTGTCACGCACCCTCCCTTGCGATACTATCTTTCAACCCTAAAGAATCTTTGATCCCTTGGTACTCGTAGGTATATTTTTATCTATACGTAAAAGGCATTTGCCAATTCTGTACGTTTTAAAAATAATCTTTTCAAATTTAGAAGCCATTTAAGTATCTATACAATTTTTATAATAGTAAAACTTTATGCTTAAATAACGAGCTGAAATGGGCCAGTGGTTAGAACACGTGAATCTTAACCGATGATTTTGCGGGTTCAAACCCAGGTAGGCACCACTAAATATTCAAGTTCTTAATTTGTGTTTATAATTCATCTCGTGCTCGGCGGTCAAGGAAAACATCGTGAGGAAATCTGTATGTGTCTAATTTCATCGAAATTGGAACCCGCATTGGAACAGCGTGGTGGAACATGTTCCAAACCCTATACTTACAGGCTGTTACTTTACTTTAATATTTAAATATTGAAGACTTGGGAATTATTGCATCGCCTCCTGGCTATTTCTTTTCATATTGGATATATATGTCGGATTGATAGCGACATCAATACCATTATCAGACATCATCGAGGCGCATTGCTAGGGTGATCGAGCAAAGAGAAACCACGAGTAGGGACACGTATATTACACTTGGCAAACGAAGCGAATGACAGTTCCTAGGATGGAGGTACTGATCTCTACGAAGGCAGAATAGTAAGTCACTGTCGATTATGTGTGCCTCCATCGGGTAGGCTACGTCGTATTACGAAGTTAGCCGAGTTCTGACGTAATGATGGTGCTGCCACCTCGTGGTAATCGTGACACGCTTCGTTTCGCTACCGTATTCATGACCGTCTCCGATGTATAAATAATAAAATTGTCGAAAATAACCGCTGAGTTTCTTTTACCGTTTCTTGTGGTATACTGTTTCTGTATTGAATAATGTGATTTTGAGTTTGAGTTTACGTCAAATATTGTCGCTTTTTTTGATTACCTTGTCAAAATCAAAATTCAAAAGATTTATATCCAGTCAAGACAATATATCTATAGATGATTTAAAAATAATAATATTCTTTATTCAAGTTACCAGTGACTCATAATGGCTAGTACACAATATATCTTACAGACTATGTTAGTTATATTTACATTTTTTCTTTTTAATAAATATTATTATACACAAGAATCTTCGCTGCACCGTCCCGTTAGCAACGGAACAGCAACGATTCATGTATATGCAATCCAGTCTATTGGCTATCAAGCTCAGAATTCTGTTGGAACTACCTCTTACCCGACGCACCAGGGACCCACATCGTTTTCTCATGAGGGCGTAAAAACAGTCTACACGCGCTTCAGCGAACATCCCTGAGGCACTGCAGCATCGAGGTACCTACTGAACGCGGAGAGCATTATTAACACATATAAAGGTTACTTTAATTATACTAATGTTATGATCAGGTAATATTGCTTTCTTTGTTTCTAGTCGTAAGTAGATCATCAGAAATCCATTATGATAAAGTTTTACTTGTTGTAACCACTGGGTAGTTATCACATACTCTTCATATATTTTACCGCCAAACAGCAATACCTAGTATTGTTCTGTTCTTCTTCAAAGGACGAGTGAGTCTTGTAACTATTGGTATTGGCGTATTAGAGATGTGAGGAATGTTTATTTTTTTAATTATCAATGTCGATGGGGATTGATCATCACCAACTATGACCAACCATCTTCACATCCGTTTACTTATGTCATCACATATATATATATATATATATATATGTTTATTTGTTTTTAGCTCTCAAATTAATTTCTGATTTTTATTTTTTTTTAATTACTCAAAAATAATAACTGTTAACAGTATAATTATCTTATTTTTTATTTTTATAATTATGTTATCAGCAAATAGCTTTATTTTATGAAGCGTTATTTTAATTAGAAATAAAACACGCACATGTACATATAAAAATAAAGTCCATTAACCTTATAAAAGATAAACCATAGGCTGGTTGGACGTCTGTGACTATTAATATTTATGTAACATTCATGTTTTAAATGAGCCACTTGTTTAATTAATCTGGTCGAATAAAAGCAAACTCTGACGGTGATATAACAGCGATAATAGCGGAGCCGGAGGCGACAGCTAGTTTCAAATATAATACTTCTACTTACTGACCCAGAAGAGATTTCAATGAAGATGAGAAAATGACGGACGACTTTTCTAGTTCCTTTAAGATTCCATTATTACTAGAGTATTTGTAGCGGAAGAATATTACTTAGTGATTTTTTTTTCTTTGTATATAGGTATCTGAGATGGCCCAGTGGCTATAACGCGTGCATCTTAACCGATGATTGCGGGTTCAAATGAAGGCAAGCACCGCTATACATATGTGTATTTATAATTCATCTCCTGCTCAGCGGTGAAAGAAACATCGTGAGGAAACCTGCAAGCGTCTAATTTCATTGAAATTTTACCACATGTGCATTGCACGAACCCGCATTGGAACAGCGTGATGGAATATGTTTCAAACCCTCTCCTCAATGGAAAAGGAGGTCTGAGTATTTAATTAACAAACGCATTATCATTATCCGGTGGGATAATGATAATGCGATAGAATTTAGTAAGCTGACTCCAATACGTTTTTACTAGTCAACTCTAGAAACCCGAGAACTCGGGTCCCTATTACACCAATGGGGTAGACCATTCAAAAAATAAGCCAGTAATAAAAACGTCGTTGCTCTGCGCATCGCTTATAAGATGCTACCCCTATCGTAATTACACTGTCACACTCTTGCAAACCGTAGCATAGCAGCACAAACTAAACGAGCTCCCACTAAGGCTAGTTACTTGTAGAAATCTAAGATACTAGCATATGAGCTGTTTGGTCTTCAATTTTATTCAACATAATATTTGGACCAATGAAATTAATGTAACATATATTTTATAACATACCTTTGATATATGTTCTATGATTTTGTACCACAAAACTCACAACAATCTATTGATAAAATATATAAAAACATATCCGATACAAGAACCTTGAGAAACGACACAAAACTATTCATATTTATCTTATTTTAGTCAGCAAAATATTCGCCTCAATAAACAAAAACTCGTGCCCGCACTCCACTTAGGTTTTTCTGACTAAAAACCTGTTTCACGGTAAGGCTGGACGCTATAACTCATCAGGTTTGGCTGTACGCCAGCTGCGAATTCAAATGCGATACCGAAGTCACTCGACGGACATACAACTTGTCTAGTTTTTAACGTTATAAAACGTTTTGAATTTATTTGATGGGTTAAGGAAATGGTTAATTTTTTTTTTTCAAGATTTGTTATCGTTATTTTTTGTACAGACAATGTGACAAATATAACCCAATGTAAAGTAACGTAAAATATTAAGTTGCGTTATTTGAAATATCAAATGTTAGAAAAGAGTAACTAAAGAATTTCTTGCTGATTCTTCTCGATATAATCTATATTCCGAATAGGTGATAGCTTTACGCTTGGTTCTGTAAAATGACGGTTAAGAGTGCTTGTATAAGTTAATTTGACTGAACTATGCTTTGATTTTGATTTTAACCTACAAACCGGAACATAATAATGAATAAAGTATTACGGCTTTGCAAATGACAAATAGACGATGTACAAATGATTTTGTATAAAGAATTTAATTAATAAATCGGGCCCAAGAAACCTGTAACATTTTTTTGTTATTCCTTAAAGTTTAGGATTTTGAAGTCCACGCTCTTATGACAAATTCTCTCTTTATAGTTTCTTCTAAGATATCAAAATTGTAACTACGATGACGACCGTCGTTACTTCTGATTCTCCATAACACAGGTGCTTTAGCTACTTACATTGGGATCAGAGTAATGTATGTGATGTTATCTCATATTTATTCATATTTATTTATTTATTCATAACTACAAAAAGACATTATGATATTTTTAATTTTTTCAATTGAAATTAGAGTTTTAACACTATATTTTACTTCAGTAGTGTATCAAGTAAATTTTATATTATGTAGAAATGGTATAAAGAACACATGCTGCTTATCTACGCAGGGTTGTCGCGTGCTACGCCTTAGTTACTAAGTAGGAGTATTAGTGTCTCACTTATAACAATGAGTTAATACTCGTACTCAATATTAAGAAGTCATTTTTGAATTTAAATTTACTTTTACGTGTAAGTAGTTCACTTAAAAAAAAAAAGCTTTATTTGAAGTTCCCTTACGTGGCTTATAAAACGGACTGGCAGCAATCACCAAGTAAAAAGCCTTTCCAGACGACTTTCCCCAATCTTACTTTGTATTTCTTTATATTTTAAACGATTTTGAATAATATTTTTACCAACCAGAAATGAGGTAATAAAAATAAATGTAACAACTGGTTATAGCCTAGCTTATTTTTTATTGTTATTACACCAAATCAGTACGACGTTCAGTAGTTCACGAATAAATGTTACTCATAACAAATATAAAACAAAATGATAAAATAAACAGCAGAACAAAATTCAACTGTCTGTTATTTAACGACAGAAAAGAAAGAAAGAACACTTTTATTTGGGACAAGATGACAATTGGTACAAAATAAAAAGTAAAAATAATAATAAAAAAAAATTAATAACTTAAGTACTAATAAATTATCATTTACACAAAAAAAAAGAAATAAAATGAACCATAAAAAAGTATCGATACAAAAAAAAGTAAAGAAAAAGAACAACTACAATATACGTGACGTGTCCCAAATAGGTATACCATTCAGCAATTCATAGGTGTGCACACCTAATGCTGGTTTTCAATGGTACCCTTTTTTATGTATGTATATATGTTTTTTTAATGTATGTATAAAGTACGACTCAACGTTAATCCTAAAGGCAAATTAAATAAAACCGATTACTGCCGATTTATACAACCAATAGATATAGCTCATTAGCGCACCATTCGACGCTATTCGTCGCTATAGATTCTCGCGTCAGTTCAACCCGTGAAACCAAGTGCATGTAAATTGACTTGTCAAATTGACGAATATATTCGGTTATGTGATATTACAAGCTATTACGTTTATGTAAGGATATTCTATTATTAATATTGGGATAGCGTACTAAAATTCGGATGTGATCAGATTTACGAATTTTGACGATGTTACATCTAAGTTCTTTCATACTATAATATATAGTGATATCGCTTTCGTTTAAACCGATACTCATCCCATATCCATTATTGTTTTAATTTTGAGCAATATTCGATAACACTAATAGGTATTAAAGATAATATTTTTACAACCACGTATCACAATTTCTAGTACCTACAAATAATTAGTCGAGCAACTCTTTGTTTCACAAGCCAATATTATAGATTTCCATACGTACTTTCTATAAAATTATTATCCAGTTATAAACGTGAAGGTTCAAGAATTTCTTTTATCTCTGTATTCTATTGGATCGGAATGGATTGAAGGGTGCGTCATTGAAGTCATATTTCCCTCTATATATATTTATTTCAATCACTCGTCTTTGTAGATATACAAATGAGTCCCTCTCGTAACATCAAAGTGATCGGTCAAGCAAATTCTGCTCCCCTTGGGAAGGATCACTTGGATTTTCTTGTGATAATACTGAATGATTTGAGACTAGGCGCTGTTATATTATAACTACTTTGCATGCGTGGTTTCAAATTAAAGGGGGGTTTGTATTTGCATTTGTTAGTCGTAAAACGTAAAGTAAAGTAACAGCCTGTAAATATCCCACTGCTGGGATAAGGCCTCCTCTTCCATTAAGGAAAGGGTTTGGAATATATTCCACCACGCTGTTCTAATGCAAGTTGGTGGAATACACATGTGGCAGAATTTCGATGAAATAAGACATGTGTCTTATTTCATCGAAATTTTCAGGTTCCCTCACGATGTTTTCCTTCACCGCCGAGTACGAGATGAATTATAACACAAATTAAGCACATATATAGCGGTGCTTGCTTGGGTTTGAACCCGCAATCATCGGTTTAGATGCACGCGTTCTAACCATTGGGCCATTTCAGCAAAACGTAACTTTCGCATTATACTGAACTATATATCAAACATATTTCCATCTAAACATTGGCATTGAAAGGAGAAAAATAAATGAGTCATATCAATATTAAAAATAAATATTTATTTCGAATTCATACAAAAAATATTTACTTGAATATAATGAATTATGGATGCAAGTAGCAGCAACAGAGAAAATTCCTCCTCTAAATGATGAAGATGGGATGATGATGATGAGAGTTTTTACAGTGCCTAATTAGGTTTTATTGTAAAATGTAAGTTTTGCGTTAGTATGTATATCAAAATCAAAATAAACTTTATTCAAGTAGGCTTTTACAAGCACTTATGAACCGTCATTTTACAATTAAGTGAAGTCACCGGATCGGAAAGTAGATTCTACCGAGAAGAACCGGCAAGAAACTCAGTAGTTACTCTTTTTCAACATTTAAAAAATACATAGTCATGTTAGTTAATACAATTATTTAAATTAATATATCCTGCTTGGAAGTCAACAGGTATTAACTCCACGCTTTTTTATTATCTGTAAAATCTTGTATCGAATAATATGCTTTTTTTACCAATGTATTTTTTACAGGCGATTTGAATTTACGAAACGGCAAAGTTAAAAATGTCTGCGGAATTTTATTATATAAGTTGAAAGCTATTATACAGGCGCTCGAGTCAGTTGAATGTGCGCTTATTTAATTATCTATTAACAAGAAAACATTACATAATGATTATCATGATAATATTTATGTTATTCGATACTAATATTATAAATTGGAAAGTGAGTTTGTTTATTTATATAACACGCTTCTCGTAACTACTGAATCGATTATATAAATATATTTTATTAACATATGATTTAATATGATTACTTTTTTCAAATGTATATAAATATTAATTAAAAATAGTTACTATTTAAATCTTGACCGCGTGGAATGGTGACAATAATGCTAGTAGCATTTCCCCATTTAGCCTTTCTCTGTTTAGCCCTACTGTCACCAGTATTGCCTCTACAGGTGACAATCGGTTTTAGTAAAATTTTCAAATCATATGCGAATGATGCTGCGATCGTAAACTAGTTTAAGATATATTGTCATATGTAAAATATAGAAAAAAATAATCAACTTTTTATTTCAGTCCAATAATTCTTTATACAACAACAGCCTGTAAATTCCCACTGCTGGGCTAAAGGCCTCCTCCCCCTTAGAGGAGAAGGTTTGGAACATATTCCACCACGCTGTTCCAATTCGGGTTGGTGGAATACACATGTGGCAGAATTTCTATGAAATTTGTCACATGCAGGTTTCCTCACGATGTTTTCCTTTACCGCCGAGTACGAGATGAATTGTAAAGACAAATTAAGCACATGAATCAGCGGTGCTTGCTAGGGTTTGAACCCGCAATCATAGGTTAAGATGCACGCGTTCTAACCACTGGGCCATCTCGACTCTTTTAATTCAATTCGAATTCTTTATTCAAAATTAATTATTTTTATAATTAAATTTACCAAATATTATTTCTATAAAGGAACAGAAGGAGCGTATGACGAAAGGTAGACAATGGAGCTGTAATTAAAATAGCAAGTCAATTGCAATTAAATTAAATAAGGCCGCTTGCTATGCTTGCTTGCTTGCAAAAATCTATATATAAGCCAATTACATAACATTGTAAGCCTTCCATTTGGATCATAAATGTTAGCAATTTCTGTTGTTTAACTTAATTTTGTATTTTAATGGTTTTTTATGTATGTGTGTTGCATGTTTGAATGTGTGTGTTTGTGTTTACGTAACATGATCATTTTCCTTGTGTACAATTTTAATATATTCTACATCATGAGTTATTTTTTCAAGAGGGAGATTTATACAACTTGTGTGGGTGCGAAAGAGAGAGAAAATAATTTTGCTACTGCCATGATAATAGCCATTTCAAATGAGTAGACATTTTATCTAAGATATTGACATATCCATACTATTATTATAAATTCGAAAGTAACTCGGTTCGTCAGCTCTTCACGCTTAAACCTGGGAAACGATATAGATGAAATTGGGTATCGCGATAGTTTGAGTCCCGAAGAAGAATAAAGGATACCTCATATTATTTAGCCCTTGAGGGTTGTATGTGTGTGTAAAATATGTTGAGCAAGACAATATTTTATGAATTGAGAGTAGGTAAAGCCGTAAGTGGAGCTAATGCATTATATAGATATACAGACAACATTCATATAAGAAAAATCAAAAGTACTTACAATAATTATGGCATACATATATGGCATATATATATTGATCGCTGTGTTAGCGATAAGGCCGCCTCTTGTACATCTTTCATCTAAATCACATATACACTGTGATTTATTTACTGGTGTACAATAAAGAGTATTTTGATTTTTTGATTTCATATTAGTTCCTTTGTTTCTAAAAATGTTGAAATTCTACAGATTTCTTCTAAATATTTTACCGATAATTTTTTATAAATAAAAAAAAACCGCCTTCAAAAATGAACTAAAAAGAAAAAAATAATCAGTTACATCCATATCCAATTTACGATTTTTTAATCACCTCTCAAAGTCGGTGCCAACATTGCTATATATGCATATAGGTACATAATACATACATACAAAAACTAAATCTATTTATTGTATAGATGACACCATTAGACAAACCTTACTATCGATACAAATTAAATGATTTCAATATAGGAATTTATTTACTTTGTTGGCACCGCCTTCAAAAGGTGATTAAAACATCGTAAATTGGATATGGATGTAACTGATTATTTTTTTCTTTTTAGTTCATTTTTGAAGGCGGTTTTTTTTTATTTATAAAAAATTATTTACTGCTTTTCAGTGTTGTTTTGTTATTTATAATTACAATTGGTAGTGTTTGTCATTCACTTTAATGCCGTTAATCATTGAGGAGTTCTCCTGGTAGTCCACCATCAGCTAGACTTCATGATAGGCATGTTTACTAACATCAATTGCTTGACGACTATCTTAAAGAAATAGAACTAAGCCCGTAAAATAGTTACTTACTAATAGGTTCTGATTACTAGTTGTGGTCTTCATCATCAGTTCCACTTCATCAAATGTCACTTTTCGTGAGCATATGACCAAGGCACTTTGAATAAAACCGAAATCACTATAGGTGTGCCTATAAAATTTGAGGAGCTCCCTCGATTTCTCCAGGATCCCATCATCAGATCCTGATCTCCTGACAATGGGACCACCTGTAAAACATGCCCTTTCAAACAAAAAAAGAATTGTCAAAATCGGCCCAGCCATCTTCGAGTAATTCGGTAACATACATAAAAAATAAAAAATAAAAAAAAAAAAAGGCCCCGACGAATTGAGAACCTCCTCCTTTTTTTGAAGTCGGTTAAAAATACTTTTAACAAATATATATTCGAAATAAATAATGTACATAATGACAGTTTTATTGTATTTTGTAAGAAAAGGTTGTGATTTATGAAGACATATTATCACTGTTCATTTGCCTTGAAGTTATTTTTAAATCGTCAACGTAGAAAATACGTTTTTAGTAGAAAGGTTAGACGAACTCTTACGAATTCATCCAGGCTACTATTGCGAGTATATTTTAAGGCCGTATTTAATAACTTATCCCTTTTGTCCCAATATACATGTTTTTTAATAGGGAAAATAGATTATAAAAAACTGTGGAGTTGGTTGATTAATTTTCATCGAAATAAATAATAATTTAAGAGTATTTTTTTCGTACAATTGTTTACTGAATGAGTGTAGTATAGTACCTCCGGCATCCTCTCGCCACTTGTCACCTAGTTACCACAACTCATAGGCATTTATAATGTAAGGAGTATTCAATATTCCTTACATCACCAGCGAAACCAGTCCTGGGAGCTTAAATGTCATATCTCTTGTATATGTAGTTAATATAATTGTATTAATATATTTATTAGTATATAATATAATGAAATTGACGTACGAGATGAGCAGGCACAATTTTTTTTTGTAAAATATATTTAATGAATCCAAGTTCACCACTTTTTTCATTTCATAGGTAGTTCGTTAATATATTGTTATAAATCAAACAATTATAAAAATAAAAAAAAGATTTATTTGGCCTTCGGCCTCAAGTACATACACAATTTATGACTAAACAAAATTAAACAAACATAAAAAAATTAGTAATCGGTAATTATTCGGGCAGAGCTTCCGCACACTTCAAAAGTTAACGAATGAATGAGCTCTTATCGCCAATATCTCGTCTTATATAGGCAGGTGTGGTGTTGCTAAATTAAAATATTAGTCTTCCTCCAACACGGCCTCTCCTGACGGGGCTGCGTCCCCGAAGCCCTCAGATGAACTTGTGGATGGACCGGTAACACCCACAACATCCGATAACTGCTCAGCATTGTCATCATTGCTTTCTGAGGAAATAAACACACAAAAATCCATCATTAGTCACGTCTGTTCTATTACTCAACAAGGCATATATTTGTATATTTGTCAACTACATAAGCCATTTTGAATAGACTACATAGGTTTTACACAGGTCTGTTCCCACGCAACCGAATACCTCGCACAAAGTCGTGTGTACGAACAGGTTTTACATCAGTCTATAGTAGGTCACCCCAGATACCTATACATCATGGATTTACACAGGTCTGTTGTCAGCTGCGCAACTGACTCACCCCCGAAACCATTGTGGTCAACCCAATACCCCGCGCACAGGCTTTACATGGGTCTTTTCCACTAGCATACCACTGTCAAGTTTCCCGGTGCTTTGAGAGTTCTTGATCACGTAAACCAAGTCATTTACTTGATACTTTTTAGGAGGTTTTCTATTTTTATTAACATAAGCATCTTGTTTGTTTCTATTATCGCGAATAAGCTCTTCAGCTCGTTGCCGTCTTAATTCGCGGGTCGCGTAGCGATTTGGATTTGAACCTTCGTAGGTTATGTCTTTAATCAAGCTATTTATTAACGGAGTAGTCGAATCAGTGCCGATGAGAAGATTAAGTGCCGAGTATTGGGTTGTCTTATGTTTAGTGATATTTAATACTAGTTGTAATTTCCATAATACTTTTGACCAATCATTTTTATTATAATTTACTTCAACCCTTATCATATTAAGTACTGTGCGGCACTAACGTTCAACTTGGCCGTTTTCTTGGTGCATTTCGGGAGTAATAAAATGCACTTCGACACCGTAACCAGATATCCAGTTAATAAATTCGTAATTATCAAACATACGACTTCTATCACACACTAGCTTTTTAAAACTACCGAACAGCGATACAATTTGAGTTATTACACGCTTTAGCTCACTACTATCTTGGCGTTTTAACGCGAACAGTAAACAATATTTTGTATATGCATCAATTATAATGAGTACGTGTTTATGACCATCGCTATCTCTCAGCGGCCCGAGTACGTCGGCGTGTAACACGTCAAATGGTACCGAATCTTTTTGCCACGAAGATATAGGTTGTAAAGGTGCTCGGGGAGTTTGTTTATGAGAAATGCAGATAACGCAGTGTGTGACATATTTCGCAACAAATCGTCTTAGACCGGGGAACCAAAAGTGCCGTAGGATCAGATCAATCGTTTTGTCTATACCGATGTGTTCATGCTCATCGTGGAAAACGCGTAACAAGCTTAATCTAAATGCTTTTGGTACATAACTCAAGAATCGCGCTTGCTCACCCGTGACGTTGTATTTATAATACAAGAGGTCATTACGTTTTACATAACGCGTGTTATCTAATTCACCGTTATTTAATTTCTCTAACAAAGAAATGGTTTCCTCGTCACCTGCTTGTGCCACTTGAGCCCAATTTTGGGGCTTTCGAATGATATCGACAACATTGACCGGGTTTCTGATTAAATAATCGACATGTGACATAAGTGTGCCCTTACGATATTCTAGCGAGAAATCAAAATCCTGCATATACATCCACCACCTTGCAACTCTGGGTTGGAGATCCTTTTTGCGTTGCGTCATTTTTAGCGCATTACAATCTGTGATTAGTTTTAAAAGTTTTGCCAATTAAATATTGTCTAAAATGTTGCAATGATTTTACTACCGCAAGGGTCTCCAACTCATAGCTGTGGTATTTGGACTCCGCGCCGGCAGTTAATTTGCTAAAATATGCGACTACCCGCCTACAACCATCTTTATGTGTTTGCATAAGAATACCGCCATAGCCAATTGAACTGGCATCAGTATGTAATTCGATCATTAAGTCAGGGTCGAATATAGCTAGAATTGGTTCATTTGTTAAATAAGAAATTATTTCCTGACGTGCGTCTTCATGTTCGTCGGTCCAGTCAAAATTTATTCCCTTCCTAGTTAGGGCTGCAATGCGCGCGGTTTTAATCGCGTAATTAGGTATGTATCTACGAAAATACCCAGCGAGGCCTAGGAATTGCCGCACCTGTTTGACATTATTCGGGGGTGGTGATTTAACTAACGCGTCAATTTTATAAGTGCTCGGCCTAACCTGACCATCGCGTATAATCCTACCGAGATATTCAATTTCATTGGTTAGAAAAGTGCATTTCTTTAAGTTGATAGAAAATCCTGCCTCTGTCAAAGTTTTAACTACCGAATCTAATAAAATAAGGTTTTCGTTAGTGCTTTGTGTCAATATAAGTACGTCATCGATATAGACTACAACCTGTCCAGCCTCAATAAAGGATTTTAGCGTCTTAGCAATAGTTTTCTGATAAAAAATCGGTGCATTTGCTAATCCATAGGGGACCTTACAATATTCGTAGTGGCCTTCCGGGGTAACAAATGCCGTCTTATGAATAGACTCCTCAGCAACTCTAAGTTGGTGAAACCCAGATACCATATCTAAGGAACTAAACCAGCGAGCTTTACCTAATCGGTCTATGTAGTCATTAATCAACGGTAGGGGATGTCTAGTTTTAACAGTAATTCGATTCAGTGCACGGTAGTCCACCACCATTCTATCAGAACCATCTTTCTTTTTCACCAATAGAATTGGGCTAGCGTACTCCGAGTCAGATTCACGAATTATACTTTTATTAAGCAAATCTTTAACTATGATAATTTATAGGGTCTATAATAAACGGGTACATTAGTTGTCAGTTTAATATGCATTTCACTATCCTTTACAGTTGTGATCGCGGTACCACTTAAAAAGAATTTTGAATACTTGGCTAGAATCTCTAATAATCGTTCTCTATCTTTTCCAGACACAGACGTATTTACTTGTTCGGATAAACAAACTGAATTTACTGGCAAAATATTGCTTTCAATAGGTTCACTACGAATTATACGCTGACAATCACCGGTCCTAACATATGTTATGCCTTTTCTATTTAACACGTCGGTGCCAATAATTACGGGTACATTTAAATTACTATCATCGACTATATAAAAATCAATTTCTATTGTTAAGTCACTGAATTCAACGGGCAACGTTACATACGATTCTGATTTCACTTCCATACCACCTAAGCCACGTAATAATTGATTTGTAGGTCTTAATTGACATGAAAAATGTTTAACAATATTTTTCGACATTAGAGAGACACATGAACCACTATCGATCAAAACATCTAACGGGATTCCCGAGATAACAGCGGTTGTTACATCACGATTTTTATAACTACCCACAAGTTCGCGACAAAAATTAACACCATTATTGTTTCGTGAACTCGACCGTTCTTTGGCAAAACACATATTCTCGGAATGACCTACCTTTTTACAAAATGTACACTTCAACACATCAACATGAGACGTTACCGGTAGCGCGATTGCTCTTTCGTTGTTATTATTAATTGTAGTTGTATTCAATCGTTTACTACAATCTACACTTTTATGGCCAAATTGCTTACAATGATAACATTTAATTGATTTTGAATCGTTTGAACTGTATTTGCGTTTTAAAAGGTTGCGTTTTAAAAGGTTGCGATTTAAATTGTTATTATTAGAGAATTTATCAAACCGACTATAGTTAGTAGATATTTTTCTATTTGAATTGTTAGAAGGTTTAACAAAGCTAGACAAAAACTCCACTATAGAATCGGGCGATAATTTAGCGTTAATAGCCATAGCGCGGATTTGTGGATCTACGATTCCACGTATAATAATGGCAGTAAGTAGCTCGTTGCTTAGACCTTTAACTATGCGTAACTTTAAAAGCGATCTACGTGCATATTCGGCGTATGTGGAGTATTTGTCGGACTCTGTTCGCATAACGTCATAAAGAACATTCGCGACATCGACAGAGCGTGGGCATAAGGCTTTTAATTCTAGTTTGAAATTGGACCATGTGCGAATATCACTTGTCCATTGGCTAAGCCAGGTACGAGATTCCCCTTTCAGGCAATGTCCGATGCGAGCAAGGCATTCTTTGTCGCCCCATTGGTTCAAAATACGCGCTCTTTCTACCTCATCACACCACGTGTCGAAGTCATGAACACTCGGATCAAAATCAGAGACAAAATATCGATTGGATCTGACCTGAGCACAGCTGATAGCGGTCAAGAGCCGCTCGGCAGCATTCGTCACCACATCTTCGGACTGCGATAACCCCGTCTGGCTGGTTTGCGGAGTCGGTGGCGGCGTAACCACGTGGCCGCGTGGCGGAGTCGGCGCCCCAGGCGTCGATGCGGCTGCTGGTGCGGCGCTTTGCAGCGCGACAGCGCGACTAGTGCCAGCACTGCCTGATGCTTGCGTCTCCACAGACGCACGAGACTGCTCCTCCAAAGCGCGAAGTCTGGTCAGGATCTCTTCCATTGAGTTGGGAGGAGTTTGTCCTCGACGTCTTCGTTTGTTACGTTTATCGTTGTTCGACATTACACTGATGGAAGCATTGCCCGAATATTTAAATTACTAAACCGCGTGGGAGGGTAGAATTAAGTTTCATCTATAGCACCGAAATGTGTTTACGGCTATAACAGCCTTCGAATCCCACTTCTGATGTTATAAATCAAACAATTATAAAAATAAAAAAAAGATTTATTTGGCCTTCGGCCTCAAGTACATACACAATTTATGACTAAACAAAATTAAACAAACATAAAAAAATTAGTAATCGGTAATTATTCGGGCAGAGCTTCCGCACACTTCAAAAGTTAACGAATGAATGAGCTCTTATCGCCAATATCTCGTCTTATATATAATATAATTAAAATATTAGTCTTCCTCCAACAATATATTATGTTTTCCATTGTATGGTACAATCAACGCCAAAGAAAAAAAAAGTAAAATAAAACAAATGAATGACTGTTTTCAAAACTCAAATATACCAGTTAATGAATTTATGAATTTGAATTTGGAATTCTTAACCAAAGAGGAAATATTTCAGATCAAAGTCATTACGACAAGACGCTAATTTAATATGTAATGATCTATTATAAGTACATATATGTACGTGATAATGATATGAGTATTATGGTATATCTATATATCTTGGTGATAGGGCTTTGTGCAAGCTCGCCCGGGTAGGTACCACCCACTCATCAGATATTCTACCGTTAAACAACAGTACGCAGTATTGTTGTGTTCCGGTTTGAAGGGTGAGTGAGCCAGTGTAACTACAGGCACAAGGGACAGCATATTAGTTCACATGGTTGGTGGTGCATTGATAATGTAAGGAATAGTTAATATTTCTTACAGAGTCATTGTCTATGGGTGATGGTGACCACTTACCATCAGGTGAACCATATGCTCGTCCGCCAACCTATTCCATAAAATAAATTAAAAAATATATTTCGTTATGATTACCAGCTCTTATAGTTTTACTCAGTGGGCTATAACCCAAGTTTGAACTCATACATTAAAATACGCATATAAACACTGGGTATCAACTCATTACAATATTGATATAACTAATAGTTGGTTACTATAATAATGACAAACTCCAACCGTCGATACAAATTCACTAAATAGTCAATCTGAATATGAAATACTAAGCCTCAGTTGGAATTATATCTATATTATTCTATCTGTTCACTTAGCTGAATAGTTGAGCGGCAGGTCCAATGAATATGAACAATCCTTAGTATTTCAAATATACGTATAATCGACTTTGAATCGGATCTTGCACAAATTTATCAGTAAAGTTATATTTAATATATACTGTATAGAAAATAATATAGATACAACAGACAACAACAACACCATCCTGTAAATTTCCCACTACTGGGCTTAGGCCTCCTCTCCCTTTGAAGAGAAGGTTTGGAACACATTCCATCACGCTGTTTTAATGCAAGTTGGTGGAATACACATGTGGCAGAATTTCGATGAAATTAGATATATGCAGGTTTCCTCACGATGTTTTCCTTCACCGCTGAGCACGAGATGAATTATAAACACAAATTAAGAACTTGAATGTTCAGTGTTGCCTGGGTTTGAACCCGCAATCATCGGTTAAGATGCACGAGTTCTAACTACTGGACCATTTTTGTTCTTATAGATAATATACATGCTCTTTCTTTTTTCATAAAAACCCATGTGTGCGAAAGATTATTATACAATTAGTGAGTTTATGATTGATTGCACACCTTGGGAATAAGACGATCGCCTCCTGGCTATTTCTATTCATATTCAATATATGTATATAGTTTGACAAAAAAGTCCCGCTGAGTTTCTTGCGGTTCTTCTCAGGTCAGTGTGTTTTCTTTTCCGAACCGGTGGTAGTGTTTAACTATCTATAAGTGTAATCCTTATTAAATAATGGAATTTGAGTTTAAGTTTGAGTGATATCAGCTATAACAAGTGAGATAATGAACTACAACATGGAAGAACAAATGGAGATACTGAATTGAGATGGAAATGCCGACTCAATTCAAGTAAATGTTGCCTTGTGATCAGTGGTCTTTAAACAATGTGCCTTTTTTTGGTATATGGTATATATACAGGGTTAATAGGTAACTCAACGTATATCCGTTAGGAGATGATAGGGTGACTATTTGCAATAATTTAAATCCCCATATCCAAAAGTGAACCATTTTTGAGTAATCACGTTTTTTAGTTTTTTTTTCAAAATTTGTCAAAAATGCAACTTCAAAAATTTATTTAAAAAATGTATCAATTAAAATCAATTTTTTTCTTTTGTTTTATTAAAACGATTAAACACTGGATATTTGTCAGTATTTAAATAATAATTATCGTTCCAAATTTAAAAATGCGAGACGGAAAACGAATTTATTTCAATAAGATTTTTATTTTTTTTTTCAAAAATGCCTCAAAAACGGATATAAGTCGAGTTACCAATAACCCTGTATAGTTGTGCTTGCCTGGGTTTGAACCCGCAATCGTTAGGATGCACGCGTTCTAATCTCTGGGCTATCTCAACTCTTTTTATTTATAGAAAAATACATATCTACTTAACTACTATACCGATTTAATGAAACCTACTTTTTTTAATTACACTGTTCCCTAAGTTGAAGTCTACTTTACATAAATTAAAAATAATCATCACAATACGATTAATTTTCGAGAAATTCGTGAACAAACATCAAACATACACTAACGAAACTAAGTATACATGTAGGCCGTAGTAGATCATCATACTCAAATATTATTCAATTCTATGAATGCTCCATAAATACATATCGAACTGATAACCTCCTTTGTATAGAAGTCGGTTAGAAACAGGCTGTTAGGTACGATAATTATATAAGATTTTTCAAAATAAGTTTAACGAGGTTTCTAGCATATACGAGTAATAAGGTAATAAATATTACACAAGAAAATATAGTCGTGTTAAAAGTACCCCTACTGGTTTATTGGTTGGAGCTTACCATAATTTATTAATATTAAACGGTTATAATATTATGATATTAATATTGAAAATGTGTGTCTAAGTTAACATTATGAAACTTAAAATGCGTGCTTATATTCTTACTTGTACGTTTACATATTTTAAAGATAATTAAATTTGATGACCTCCTTGGTCGAGTAGTGTGTACACCGGTTTTCATAGGTACGCCACTCCGGGGTCCCGGGCTCGATTCCCGGCCGTGTCGATGTACAAAAGTTCATTTGTTTTCTATGTTGTCTTGGGTCTGGTAATATCTATCCTTCTGATATCCCATAACACAAATGCTATAGCTACTTGGGGTCAGAGTAATGTATGTGATGTTGTAAAATATATACATTAATTATTGATTATTATTTATGTAAACCGTATTTTATTTTGTTTGGAACTTATTCCATAACTGCTACTATTAAAACTGTGTATTATCATTCGTCATGAATGTTTTTGTACGATATTTCCCTCATGACTAATTATATTATATGTATACATGACTTCCCTCATGACTAATTACATTATATTATATATATACATCATGATTAATTATATTATAAAAAGAAATGAAGCATAATTTTATTCAGCGGTGCTTGACCAACCTCGAACCCTCAAACTTCGTTAAAGATTACCGTATTTGAACTACATACTAAATAACATAAAATTTTAGTTCCAAAGATTTGTTACACATTAAATTTGTAATTAATTTTTAATAGTTCTTACAGTCCCAATATTTATACGTCGAGGTGAATCTGCCTATCTAATTGATACATTTGTATATAAGAGTAGATATAGTTCCAATTAACTATTTGTAATTCAATACGATTTCAATACAGCCCTATTTATTTAGTCTCGAGAGCGTTTTTATAGCATGTCAATGGCGAAACGTCCGTTACAGCTAGCAGCTTTATAATCTACGAAACTTGTTACCGCGGGCCTATAAATGAAGGCTGTATAAACTTAGCGTACGCTCAATTAAATAACCTTGGAACGAACGCTTGCTATAAATCTGACCGCTTGGATTGCGTTTGCTATAAATTCAATAACTGCGCTATAAATAATGAATGCTTAATTTGTTGAAGCGTTAATTCCTGGAATATTATCGGAAGTTTATTTTTATTTTATTTTAAAGCATGATATCCTGCAGATTGATTTCAAAATCAAATCAAATCAAATCAAATCTAAATGTTCTCTGTTCAAGTAGGCTGTACGTAAAAGCACTTTTAAATAATCGAATCGGAATCGTTACAAGTTGAATTATATCTTAAATAAGGCAATGATCACAGCACTCATTATCAAGGGAGATTAACTAACTACGAAGGATATATTATAGTGCATAAGCATGTTTGTAAACACAGGCACACTCTATTCCCTCATCCAAATCTAACACAACTGGGAATAGTACCTGCACATGGCCAATGATTTAACGTTTTTTTCAAGACACAGTATACAAAAGTGTACATCGAACTTTCAAACTATTGGCCAGTATTAAGAATTATTTAAATGGGTACTTTAACCCAGTTCTTAGAGACCATAAGATATCTTAACCGATGATTTCACATTGAAACATTTTTTCCAATAAACACAGAAATGCTAGAACTAACTCATTTACTTCTAGTATATCTATTATACTATTGTATATATATGCCAATAGTTCGCCATAACTAGCAAGGACTCCAAAGAGTACATACCAACCACGTTTATGGTACCAAACGTTCTTCTTAGTGGACTATCTCGGCTCAATGCAATAGATAAATTAGGTGTTATAGGAATTACTTAAATACTGCCACATAGATGAAAAAGTCAAGCTTTGAAGCTAAGATGTCATGTCCCTTGTGTCACTATACTGAATCACAACGCATTTTGATGGCAGGCTATCTTATGAGTGGGTGGTGGCCATACATAATTTAATGTAATGTAAAACTACAAATAAAATTGTGAATTTACGAGGGAAATGTGACGTTGCTTTATATTTTAATATTTGAATCTCTCTCACACGACGAAATACAATATATTTTTATTGCGTTGTAACTTTCAACGTATCAAAGAAACGCAGATATTTATGAGTGCTCGTATCACACTCGTGTGCGAGTAAAATATTTACTTATAGAACAAAGGAACGGTACGACTTTAAAGTCATGTATCTGCGAATATGTGATACCTTCACACGTACTTTAAAATAATAAGTAGGTAATTTCGACCAAGCGCCAAAAAAAATCTTATTTAATAACATAATAACAGACATAAATCGATGGGTCCTATGTATAATCCAATATGAAAATAAATAAATATTCAGTAGACGATCTCAAAGTTTCAATTGGATACAATTTTTACATGCGATCACAGCGGCGGGCTATTGGAGAGGCCTATGTCCAGCAAAGGACGAAAAAAGGCTGTTGATGATGATGATTATGATATAAAGATAAAAAGGGTCAATGAATTATTTTGGTCGATTTACTCGCCAAAAACTAATTTTAAAAGAACGCCTATTTTAAATATTCATATCCATATTCAGAGTAATATAATTATAAAGATATAGATATAGAGGTAGACGACGAAAGATAGATGTTTGGTAGATATGGTTAGAAAGAATGTTAATGTAATGTCTTGTGAGATGATGTCCGACAGTGAGGTATGGAAGGAGAAGACTTGCTGTGCCGATCCCAAGTAAAATTGGGATATGGAGGATTTTTTTTTTATGGAATAGGTTGGCGGACGAGCCATGGACCACCTGATGGTAAGTGGTCACCGTCACCCATACAATACAAGACAATGACGCTGTAAGAAATATTAACTATTCCTTACATCGTCAATGCGCCACCAACCTTGGGAACTAAGAGGCTGTGTCCCTTGTACCTGTAGTTACACTAGCTCACTCATCCTTCAAAACGGAACACAACAATACTGAGTGGGTGGTACCTACCCAAGCGGGCTTGATGATGATATATGACATTATATATACATGTATTGCACGATCCAAAAATCTAACCTAACACTTTGATAAGCAATTTGCGACGTCAATATTTTTTTATGTGGAAACAGTATTCCTGTTCGTTATCCCACACCGCTGTTAACTAGGTAAACATCCGGTTTGTATGTGTTTTTTTCAATTGTTGAATGTTTAATTTTTGATAGTAGATATGTTTATTTTGTGCGTAATATAATACGAAACGTAAGCGTAGTATTATTAATGCGGTCTCGTTAATATGATCTAAGTATCATATGTGCTAAATTTAAATATTCATTGTTGTAAATTTAAATTTATTTTTTTCAGATAAATTGACAAAGGAGCTTGTTAAATAAAACACGTCTATTCGCATGAATCGTTTATTCGGACTGGCTCCACGTTGACAACTACCCTATACTTATAACATACTATGTTTATAACATTAAGAACACAACAGAGCTCTGTATTGAAATTGGTCTTACATTGAGACTGTGACAAAATAAATAATCGTGGGGATCAAAGACGTAATCACAATCGTACAATGAGGGTACTGCTAGCCGTACCCTTCAAACTAGAACACAACTATACAAGTCTTGCTGTTGGACAGGAGTACGTGTCTTCTTCTGGCTGACGGGTTTTGACAAAACTAACATACCAAATGCCACTTATCTTACATGTTGCCACTTCAATGAATATCGTCATCTTTATTTTATCTGATATTACAATGCTGCTTATTTGAAATTTATATTATTTGCGGTATAACCATCAAAATAAACGTAGCTAAATACCACAGGCCGATGACGGGCAGCAGCGTCACTGGTGCGAGTAGCTACGTTCTGCGATCGCCAACACGCCTGCCCAGCGTGGCGTTTATGGGCAATATCCTCTAAATGTAGCACTCACACAAGCCACGGCCCCCAGTTCCCGGCAGCCCCGCTATTCCTCGTCATGGTGGCGATGATTATAACGGCGGGACGGGGGGTGCTAAGAATCACCGGGCTATGGGAGGCCACCATAACCGACTGACCCTTGCGACGTACAACGGAGGCACGCTACGTCTTGACTCGCATCTAGCGCAACTTGAGGTAGAACTTGGGAAAATTAGGTGGCACATATTAGGGCTATGTGAAGTCCGGAGAGAGGGAGAGGACACCGTAACCCTCGATTCGGGCCACCTAATGTACTTCCGAGAGGGAGACCAACAATCCCAAGGTGGCGTTAGGTTTCTGGTAAATAAGTCCCTAGCTGACAATGTTGTGGAAATCTCCAGTGTGTCGAACAGGGTTGCGTATCTCATAATAAAGCTCACCGAGAGGTACAGCCTCAAGGTAATACAAGCGTACGCACCGACCTCGGCACACTCGGACGATGAAGTGGAAGAATTGTTCGATGATATATCGAGGGCCCTCCACTTCAACACGAAAACCCACTACAACGTTGTCATGGGGGACTTTAACGCTAAAGTGGGAGTACAGAATTGCAGCGAATCGGTACCCCATGGATTTGGAAGTAGGAATTATAGGGGGCAAATGCTTGTCAACTTCCTCGAACGGGAGGGGCTCTTCTTGATGAACTCCTTCTTCAAGAAACAGCCCCAAAGGAAGTGGACGTGGCAAAGCCCTGACACTATGACCAAAAATGAGATAGACTTCATCATGACAAACAAGAGGCACATATTCAGAGACGTCTCTGTGATCAACAGGATCAATACCGGTAGTGATCACCGACTTGTCCGAGGCTCTCTGAATATCGATTTTAGGGCCAAGCGCGTCCGTCTGATGAAGTCCACGCTCCGACCAAAGCTGCCCCAACCCATTGCGGGATCTGAAACGTTCCAGTCAAACCTGGAGAACCGATTCGCTGCCGTGAAAACCACAGCAGACGTAAACCAGACCCTAGAAAATGTAGTTCGAATTCTCAGGGAAGAAGGTACAAGATTTTGTGGCATGCAGGGTAAGGGCAGGAAGTCCAAACTTTCAGAAGAGACTTTAGGGCTAATGAAGAAACGACGTGAAAACCCACTTGTCACTTCGTCAGAGAAGCTGCAACTAAACCGAGAGATCAGCAAGCGCATACGACACGACCTCCGGTGCTCCAATAATCTTACGATTGAAAGAGCAATCGAGCAGAATCTGGGGTCTAAGGTGTTCGTACAATCTCTTGGAAGGAGCCACCTGACGAAGTTGACCACATCAAGTGGAGAAGTCGTTTCTTCCAAGCCGGCAGTTCTTTCGGAAGTAGAGGACTTCTACGGCCAATTATACGCATCGCATGCACCTCGACATGATCCCGAAAATGAGGATTCTAGACCTACATTAACACGCCATTTCTCAGAAGACCTGCCTAAAGTCAGTGTTGGCGAAATCGAGATTGCTCTTAAACAGCTTAAAAATGGAAAAGCCCCTGGAGAGGACGGTATTACTATAGAGTTATTAAAAGCAGGAGGTAATCCGGTACTCAAGGAAATCCAAAAGCTTTTTAACTCTGTCCTCCTCGAAGGGAGAACTCCGGAGGCGTGGAGTAGGAGTGTGGTCGTCCTGTTCTTCAAAAAGAGAGACAAAACCCTGCTGAAGAACTATCGTCCCATATCCCTACTGAGTCGCATCTATAAGCTGTTTTCAAGAGTGATCACGAACTGTCTTGCGCGAAGATTCGACGAAATCCAACCCCCAGAACAGGCCGGGTTTCGGACCGGATACGCCACCATAGACCACATCCACACAGTGCGGCAGACTATACAGAAGTCCCAAGAGTATAATCGGCCCCTGTGTCTTGCATTCGTGGACTATGAGAAGGCCTTTGACTCGGTTGAAATCTGGGCTGTTCTGGAGTCCCTGCAGCGTTGCCAAGTTGATTGGCGATATATCCAAGTGATGAGATGTCTCTACGAAACCGCCACCATGTCCGTCCGAGTACAGAATCAGCAAAAAAATTCCATACCATTGCATCGAGGAGTGAGACAAGGGGACGTTATTTCCCCCAAATTGTTCACTAATGCAACGGAGGATATGTTCAAGACGCTGAACTGGAAAGGACGTGGCATCAACATCAATGGCGAATACATCTCTCACTTGAGATTCGCAGACGACATCGTCATCGTGGCAGAAACGCTGCAGGACCTACAACAAATGCTGAACGATCTGGCTGATTCTTCTATGCGTATCGGCCTACGGATGAACTTGGATAAAACCAAGGTCATGTTCAATAAACATGTTCTACCGGAACCGATTGCGATACACGGTACCGTCCTCGAAGTGGTTCAAAAATATGTCTACCTTGGGCAGACTTTGCGATTTGGTAGAAACAACCTTGAGGACGAGGTGAATAGAAGAATTCAGCTAGGTTGGGCAGCGTTTGGAAAATTACGTCGAATCTTTACATCGTCGATCCCACAATGCCTTAAGACGAAAGTCTTCAACCAGTGCGTCCTACCCGTCATAACATACGGAGCCGAAACGTGGACACTTACGGCAAGGCTGGTCCGCCAGTTTAAAGTCGCTCAGCGTGCTATGGAAAGGGCTATGCTCGGCATTTCTCTGCGGGATCGCATCAGAAATGAGGCGATCCGCCAGAGAACCAAAGTTATCGACATAGCCCACCGGATTAGTAAGCTGAAGTGGCAGTGGGCTGGCCATATTTGCCGCAGAACCGATAACCGTTGGGGGAAACGTGATCTAGAGTGGAGACCGCGTCTCGGCAAACGGAGTGTAGGACGTCCTCGGGCACGGTGGAGTGACGACTTACGCAAGAGTGCTGGCAGGAGCTGGATGCGAGTAGCCCAAGAACGATCTCAGTGGCGTGCAATTGGAGAGGCCTATGTCCAGCAGTGGACGGAAATAGGATGATGGATTGGATTGGATTTGAAATTTAGAACAATTAGATGCATCAATAATTTAATATGAAACTCTTTCGTTTGACGTACCTACTAACATTAAATTTAAGTTGGAACTCAATGGATTATTATGTTAGAATTGTGATTACTTCTTTGAATGATATTAATAATAATATGTTAGAATAATAATATTTCTAAAACATAAAATGATCATATTATGTTTTCGTTTCCACAAATAAAATGAACCAGAGAATAATTAAAATGCTCTAATTTAGTATCTCATATATATACAGGTTGGTTGGTAATTCGACGTATACCCATTAGGAGGTGATAGGGTGACAATTTTCAATAATTTTAACCCCCATGTGCAGAATCCAAAAGTGAACCATTTTTAAGTTATCACGTTTTTTAGTTTTTTCAGAATTTGTTAAAAATGCAACTTCAAAAATTTATTTTAAAAAAAAGTTTCAATTAAAATCTACTTTTTTTCTTTTGTTTTATAAAAACGATTAAACACTGGATATTTGTCAATATTTAAATAATAATTATCGGTCCAAATTTAAAAATGCAAGACGGAAAACGAATTTATTTCAATTTTTTTTTTGATTTCTTTTCTTCAAAAATGCCTCAACAACTAAAAAAATATTTATGATACTTGGCCTGCAGATTATTTTAAAATCATAATCGTTTTCATAGCTTTCCAAAAATGTTTAAAAAGAAGGAAATTATTTCAAATCAATCGAAATAAAATCACCAGAAAGGCCGCTGGTGGACCTTCGTATTCGAATAAACAAATCAATAAAAACACTTTAATAAAAACTTATTAAAGTGACATACTTAATACAAATTTAAAATAAAATTTAGAAACAGAAACGGTTCGATAGCTAAGTTATAAATATGACATTTTGTAATATAGCCTAAGTAAAGTATTATATATACAGCACACACAGCATGTTCTACAATAAATAATGCTGGATTCTATCCTTACTATTATCCTCACGAAGAAGTTTCTGATACTTTTTTTTTAAATAAATTTTTGAAGTTGCATTTTTGATATAGTGTTTTTTTCAAAATTTGTCAAAAATGCAACTTCAAAAATTTATTTAAAAAAAGTTTCAATTAAAATCTATTTTTTTCTTTTGTTTTATTTTAAATTTTTAAATTCTTAGTAAAATAGGTATGATGATATATGATATACATAATACTCATTGCTCATTAACAAATATTTATTTCCTATTTTCAAAATGAACCTAAAAATGAACATTAAATTTATTATAATTCAATAATTCATTCAAGTAAAATTAATAATTAATTAATGATGCTGCATGAAATATTACCGATTCACCAAAGTCATAATCTTATTCTATTTAGAAACGTCAAACTTGCTTATTGATTGTCAAAAATCAATCTCAAATTACAATTGTAGCAACTTTGGAAACTAGGAATTTGTGTCCATTAAGTCTAAAATTACACCCTCGAAACTAGTAGACAACAATACTATTTACAAAGCCTCTCACAAAGCACCAGCTGACCATAATGAACCTAAATGAGATATTGATATTCGGTTCAGGAATATCGTTGGACATTTCAATCAAACAGCTTTGTAAAAGTGAAATATTTGTACTTATATTTACCAAAATCTATAGTAGATTATTTTGATATTTTTTTTTATTTCATCCTTGGAATTAAAATATTTTACCATCCTATCCTACTAATATTAAAAATGCGAATATTTGACACTCTTTCACGAAAAAACTACTAAGCGGATTTGGATGATATTTTACAGCAGTATAGGATATACGTCAGATGACCATGTAGGCTACAATTCATAATGATTTTGTGTAATTTGATCGTAACATAATATAACATTCAAAGTACCGTGTGAAGCCGGGCGAGTAGCTAGTTATAAAATAAAGTAATACCAAAATGTTTCGCGTAAAAATTTAGTTTTATAAATATGGAAACTTTGCAAAATATGTTCATGTTTTATAATTTAGTCATGTACATGTTTTGTAAAAAATAATCTCTATTAAAAAACAAAAACAAAACATCAATAAAATCTAAACATTTTCGAATTTTACAGTATCTTATACAGGTATCTGAGATTTTAAATCCAAGGAAAATTGCTTGTGAAACGTTTTAATATTTAACTGTTTTCCGCAACACAACGAAAAACTCATCCATTTTCCATACACGTCACTACCAGCTTATTGAATTCTAACTCAATCTAAACTACCTAACTCCGAGCTACATAAAATTTTAGCATCCTTGTAAACAGCTTAAACATTCACCCCTAGGTTATAAAAATGCCTTTACGCCGCACGTACAAACATAATCATTATTGGATTATTCTGTAGTGTGATGTATCTAGCGTATGCTCCGGCTCAAGTATATATTAAGGCTCATATCGTGTTTTTTGAGTGTTCTTTTGAGAGTTGAAATGTTATTTACAATATACATATTTTTAGTAATGAAACAAAATTACAAA
Source organism: Vanessa cardui (assembly GCF_905220365.1). Classification (NCBI taxonomy): domain Eukaryota; kingdom Metazoa; phylum Arthropoda; class Insecta; order Lepidoptera; family Nymphalidae; genus Vanessa; species Vanessa cardui. The sequence goes on along the minus strand of NC_061127.1, from coordinate 1,385,116 downwards.
TGAGTTTCTTTTCGCTTTTTCTCATTCTAATCTATCTATCTTATATATTAATAGCGTATGTTGAAAATGGTCCCAGTGATTATGATAGAACGATAGCTCCTTATAAAAGATCAGTTATGTTATCTGTGTAGAAAATTAAAAAGGATGCTTGATTCCAATTTAATAAATAGTTACAAGTTAAGAGAGAATTAAATTTGGAAAAAAAGATACTGGCCATATAGAGAGCAGCGTTGTACAGCCATGTAAAAATAAAAATAAAAAAAAAAAACAAAACGTGCGAACAGACGTCAGTCAGTTTACAATGTAATTATCAAAAACAAAACCATAGGTTTCGAGACATGTAATTTTATTTAAAAATAAATTTTACAAAAATATACATAATTTAGATTTCACAGTACTTGAATAAAAAATATTAATCTATAATTATGAGTTCCACAATTTCAATAACGAACTAAAATTAAAAACACGTATATTTAATAATAAACTACAATACATCCTTTTTAAAAGACAAAATGTCTATTATTTCCAATGACATTGCTGTTTAACGAGTAGTAGAACTGAAAATGAGCCTGTTGTGGAAGAAATGCCTCTAACCCATAACCCCATTAATCCTAGCGCCGAACATTGTTCTGTGTTTTGTTCCGGTACGAACGGTTAGTAGGACAGCGAAACAAGCCTTAGGTTACATGTATAATTTTACGGTTCGCAGCCATTATGAATGTACTACACGAGTTATGCTCCTCAAACTGTCTATAAGCACTCATCGACTAATTGGTGACTTAAAGCGAGTTCGCTGTTCGATTTTAATTGAACATATGTTGATCAATAATAAATTATAGTTTTGAAATGTCTTATCATTCTGAAATCAATTTATGTTGCTTCAATTTGATCGAGAGTTTTTTAGAGGCGATTCAAATGGCTTTTTATTCAGTTAATTCCAATTTCACTAGTGATTTTTTGTTGACATTTAATGAACTAAAAACATTAACTAATGAAGCACATTTCGCCACGCTGCTCCAATGCTGGTTGATGGATTTATATGTGGCATATTCTTGACGAAGTTTTCCTCCACCGCCGAGCACAGAAAATTCAGCGGTGCTCGTATGGATTAGAACCCACAATCATCGGTTATGATGTACGTGTTCTAACCACGAGACCATCTCGAGTCTTCATAACATATACGAATATATCCGAAAATAACTTATATAACATTTATCTATCTATTTTTACATTCATAATTTACATAAGAATACGTATAGATCGAAATTAAAAATAGCTACTGTACAAATCAGGACTGCTTGCAATAGTTGCAAGAATGTTGCTAGCATTTCCCTATAGAATAGCTATTTCGATCTCAGAGAAATGAACCAGCTCTCCTTTCACCAGTGGAGGCAATAAGATCATCGTTTTACTATTTGCTATTAGTTGAAGTTCAATGTGTTTCAATGAATAAGGATATGAATTAAATGATCCATATTACGCAAATTTAATGTTGCCTGTTAATAATGTAACTCTGTTACTCAATACGAGATAATATAGATTATAAGAAAGCGTAGGGTACCTATACAGTATTGATAAGCGAATAAAAGTCCTCTGTACGACGACGATTTTGCGTTATCCGCTGTTGTAAGACATTACTTTAACAGTAGTATATATTCATCAGTATCGTTTTATCATGAATGCTGACGGTTGATATACAATTCATTTTGTAATACCTATATAATAACTACAAAGATCATTCGATACATTATAATGCAATTCACAATATCAATTTACTTACAGGCGCACATATATATATATATATATTGGCGGACGAGCGTATGGGCCACCTGATGGTAAGTGGTCACCATCACCCATAGACAATGACGCTGTAAGAAATATTAACTATTCCTTACATCGTCAATGCGCCACCAACCTTGGGAACTAAGATGCTATGTCCTTGTGCCTGTAGTTACACTGGCTCACTCACCCATTACATTGGTATATTATTTTTATGTGCGTGTATACATTGAACTCCATAATCTTTGTGGCTATATGGATGTAGTAGCCAATTAAGTTGTAAGTTTTTTTTTAATAAAAACATATGTTTTCTAATTTTTATTTCGTCAGTACAGCTACACTTTCGAGCTTCACTTTAAATGGTTTGTTAAATGACACATGAAAAGTGCAAGAATATTTTATTTAGATTTTCAGCTACAACACAGTCAGCAAGTACATATATATGTTATATATCGAGTTATATATAATTGTTTGCTTATATAAGTCACGGTTTCAGTTCAGTGATCAGTGAACTAATTAGCTTCGCTGGTTTGACTTATTACTATACAATTATAGCGACTACAACTTTGTTGTTCCTTTGTATACAATCATTATTTACATTTTAACAAACATAATATTTCTGATATAGTATCACACGGGTAAAATAAGGGTTACATAAAACGATAATATTAATGCACAAACATACAAAGTTATTTCTTGTTCTATTTCTCTACCAATAACCTAAATAAAAAGATCAACAGACTAGAAAAACATAGAGGTAGGTTCCCAGACAAGCTTGCTCAATATGGACCTACCACTAACTCATCAGATTTATTTATTTTTATTTATTTATTTATTTAAGGTTCGTCAAGTTACAACTCAAATGGGTTGATACGTTACAATTACAATAACGCTATGTAAATATTAACAATTTGTAACCTTGTGTAGACAAACACCACATGCATATACATCTAAGTGAGAAAGAAGCTAAAGAGTAATAAAGTTAGACAATGAAGATGATTCTTATCTAATAGAAAAAAAGAGAAAAACAGTAGTAAGGATAAATTACACATAAAACAGTATAAAAATAAAATACAGACGAATAAAATTAAAATATACAGACATTAAGGATAACTTAATCGTTTCTTTTTGAAATAGTCAGGTGTACAGATATTCTACCACAAAAAAGGAATACTTTGTATTATTGTGTTCCGGCTTGAGAGTAAGTGATAATATGTGGTCAATGTGGCCGTCCGCCTATTTATATAAAACATAAAAAATATTTATACATAAGACACTACTGGCAGAAGATAATGTATTTTCTGTACTGATAAGTACGAAGTATCTACCGACGTTCATTAATTTCAAATTTATTCCATAAATATTTATAACTCATTCTAAAAATAAAATAATCTCCCGATTTAATCTTCTCTGAATGGATATTATATTTAGAATTATATTACCAAATATCATTAATATTTCGAATCGTTCTAAGTGATATTTATTATGTTTTTAAAATTTTAGTTTTTCCGTATTTTATTTAATGGAAAATAATCTGCTAAATTAATTAATAAAATATCATTAAATAAATAGTTAAATCAGCATATCTAATACGATAAATATAAATATTATTATATATGATCGATTAAATAAAACGTTGCGTACGTTTTATTTAATCGATCATATTATATTTATAACATGTTAAATCATCAAAAATAACATTTAAAAGAATCAATAACAACCGAATGTAACCGTCGTAGGCCAGTAGTCTGGGCGCCGTTGCGTCGAACGGACGTCTACGTAACGTAGCGCGCTACGAAGCTTGACTCGTAGAATGTGATACGCGTGTCGATTTACATTTTTTCTAAGTGTGATTTTAAAGTGCAAGTATGGATTGGAAATTATATGTAACATTTCTGACACTCATCATCGGTGTTTGCGGTAATCCAGCGAAAATAGGTAAGTGAATAAATTATTTTTGATTTACACTTATTGGATATCGGTTCGGAATGCTTAGAACAAAGAAGCCGTTTACACAAGACGTTGATTCTGATATTTTGTAACAAATGTTACATAAATAATACATACAATAAGAATATGTTATAAAGCAATGATAATGATAGGATTTTTTTCTCAAAAATATTAATAATTTATAAATTAGAAATTTTACTAAATGTGTGTTTGTATTAATAACATAATTAAATACAGTATATAAATAGATAATATTATAAGAAATACTCAACAACTTATCTATATACTCAATTATTTATATGTGTAGATGTTTATACACATAGATATAATTTAAAAATTCTTATCAGTTAACACGAAATACTCGTTTTAAATATATATTAATGGTATCATTATTATTATAACGGATTCTAATATCCTTATTACCTTACATGTAATAATACACAATATTTAGTTTCCTGTCTCTGTATATCAAGGATTTGTTTTTACTGAGATATGGTATTATATTAGAAACAAAATAATCTAATATAACACCGTGTGAAACTAATTCTGGTATATAAAAGGTTTAAAAATAGAACAACTATTTTTTTTTAAATAGATTTAATTTTGTTAAGATATATAGCAGGTATCTGTACTATTATTATAAATGCATAAGTAGCTCTATCTGTTACTTAATCGCCTCTATACCACTGAACCGATTTTGATGAAATTTCTGTCCCTTTGAAGAACATAGGATACCATTTATAATTCTTGGATAAAATAGAGTTTGATTTTTGAGTTTAAATTATTAAAGTTTTATAAATTTGAGCTAGCACGTAATATATTATTTTTGTCAAAGTGTTACTAGCAGTATTATACAGTCAAACTAATAATATGGAATCATTGGTTTTGATCTGTTTTCGTTCTAAATTAACATTGATACACAATGAAATCAAATTTGTTAACCGGTTCAGTTGTATGTGTGTGTGCATAAATATTATAATACTCTATTGTATGTATGTGTTGATAAATGAATGAAACCAAACTGTAAAACGTCATGCATAATGTTATCTTGTGTGTATGAGATTGTCTATATGTACATTAGAAGAAAGAACAAATAAACGGATTTTAAACTTATTGTCATAATACTTTGTAAAATATTGATAGATGATTATTGAAGAAAATTATTACATTACTTTTTTTTTCTTATTACGATAAGGTTCTATTTATATATGAAATTCAATTTCGGAAACATCTTGTTAATATTTGAATGTAGTGCATAAATCAATTGAAATTAGAGTAGGCTGTGTATCAAACTCGTATTATGAGAACTAGTAATTTACAAAGGTAGTATTTGTAATAGAAAATTAAACTTGACCTATTGACAAGTACAGAGAACAAATAAAATATTTCATATTTATACGTGATGGTTTAATGTTAGGAATGCGTGGATCGAAAGAAAACATTGATTAAAAACCTGATTAAATAAAGTAGACTTTCAATTTATATGTTGCTTCTAATTTATTTTGTGCTCTTTAAATTATCACTATATTAATATTATAAAATAGCCCGTATTTCTCAGATCACATGTATGTGTGTATCGTTGAAGGACTCGTTAGTCTAGTGGCTAGACATATGGCCGTAAAACTGGTCCAGAGTTCAAAGCCCAGGCGAGCGCGATTAAATATTATTTGGGGTTACTATCGAAAAACAATTCAGTACAGATCTTAGTATAGAAAATAGTAATAAAATGTATAGTGCACATTTCCGTGCCTCAGAGAGCATGTGAAAGTCAGTGGTTCTGTGCAAAATTCATTTCGATCTATTAGCAAGTACCGTCTCATTGGATTATGAAAGTGAGGGAATAGATAATGCGCCTGTATTTGTGCAAACAGTTGTGCAATATAATATGTCCTGCTTTGTTAGCTAGTATAGCTGACATTGTCGAAATCAGTCTGGACATAATCTTATATATAGTATACTCTACTAGTCATTATATGACGATAGCTGCACATAAAATATTGGTCATGGTCTCATTTTGAAGAGCTCTATCCGCAGATGTGTAGAAAATTGAAAAGGATTTTTTATTGCAATTTAAGAAATATAATGAAACAAATTTGTGTATTCTGAGTAAACGCGGCGATTCGTGATACCTATTTACCTTATTATATAAGACGGTGACTGCGATAGATCAGTGGCAGGCTCGTCATCAGTAGGATTTCTGGTAAAGGGTTCAGGCGTAGGTCTCAGGCAATTTATTATAAAGATACAGTATGACAATTATGATAGTAAGTATATCAACAACAACAACAACAGCCTGTAAATTCCCACTGCTAGGCTAAAGGCCTCCTCTCCCTTTGAGGAGAAGGTTTGGAACATATTCCACCACGCTGTTCCAATGCGGGTCGGTGGAATACACAGGTGGCAGAATTTCTATGAAATTTGTCACATGCAGGTTTTCTCACGATGTTTTCCTTCACCGCTGAGCACGACATGAATTATAAAGACAAATTAAGCACATGAATCAGCGGTGCTTGCCTGGGTTTGAACCCGTAATCATCGGTTAAGATGCACGCGTCTAACCACTGGGGAATCTCGACTCTCGTAAGTATATCATTTTAGCAGTAATTATCACAGTTGCGTGAACCAACGGTCCCGTTTGGAAGGCTCGAACTGTATCTCTACTCCTTATAATATTTAGCTTCCGACTCGTCGCTCTCGAAAATAATTAATAGAATGTGACAGTGGTCCCTTCAAACGATTCCGATCACGTGACTCTTTATGTCACGGCGTTCACACCTCACAGATACAACAAAATCATCGGAGTTAATAATTATTCGTAATTGACGACATATATATTCCACACATGTGTTGTGTGTTATATATAAAACCATTAATGCGTTTCATTACAACAGTGAGATCGGGTAAAGTATGAAAGTTGTCAAGTGTCTTGTTGAACTAAGCATTTCCTTTTTTATGGAAATGGATTCTTTGATCAATTTACGATTTCTCTTTACCGACAGACGGATATGAAAACTTAAAAGAATATTCTCAAACTTGTAGTTAACTACGCAATTATAAATGATTTCTATCACTTGAACAATGCTAGGTATTTTTTCTTTTTTATTGAGAATATTAGCAATGGCCCATTTTAAGAAATTTTTTATATTATATTTTAATGACCCCTCCAGTTGAGCTTTAAGCTTGTAGACCAAATTTACATACATGAAACTACGGTTATGTCTTGGTTTGAACCCACAATCATTGGTTAAGATGTACATGTCAATATTTCCAACTTAAAGTGCGATCACCGTTCATTGGGTTCATTTGTGATAAGTTTAAATATAATTAAAGTTATTTAAAATCTTTTTTTTTAAGCCTCGTTTGCCGCAACTATATTTCGTTACAAAATAATTTGTTAATCAGACTATATGTAAACATATACAGCATTATAAATGAGAAATGAATTTTCCCACGTTGTTATATATTTCATTGATACCGCGCTCCCATTGGTCGTTACATGATGGTACCCTTATAGCCGTCCTCAATAAATGGGCTATCTATCATTAAAAACATTCAAATCGGACTTCTAGTTCCTGAGATTAGGGCGCTTAAACAAACAAACTCTTCGTCTCTATAATATTAGCGTAGATAAAAAATGTAAAACTCATTAGTGAATTTTAATTTAGTGCATAATTCATCGAAGCAGCCTGACAATATCTAGTACATTATAGTCATATTTTCACGCATACCTGCACGATAGTCCCATAACATGTACATATTCCTGCAACAGTAATTGCTTTGTTGTGATTAATGCAAGCAACCAGTAATTGTAGAAACGCTCATTCAATTTTAATGATACATTTTCTCTAATTAATAACTATTGTTTTTGTTATACACTGATGATACACGGTATTCTTTATTTAATTAAAATTTTCAGGGAAATTTGTAATGAGACGTAAATTTCATTTATGTTTACCGACATATGTATATATTTATTTTTTATTAATTGTATTGTAATGACTGCATTCGATATTTTTAATTAAGATTAACCAACAATGATATGACGTCAATTCGACATGACTAGGAAGAGATCAGGAATTCAACGGCAACTCTTTCTGCGTGTTTTCCAAGGCAATATTAAGGAACCGCAGAAATAACTATAAAAAATCGTCCTAGTTTGTTAATGTTTCACTCTTGAATTTTCTTTTGGAGAAGATAAAAAATTCCTATTCCAAAACGCGAAGCAGATTTTACATGAAGTAACTGAACGATGTTGTATTTATCAACAATTAAGCACGTGCATATTTGTGTTTATATCTAGATTTGAATCCATGACCGTCGCCTGAGATACACGAGTTCATATCAACCTGCCAGCGTGATAAGCAAGGGAAAAGGAAAAATTGAAGCCAATTTTTAAATTAATTATTGTTGTGATGTTTTGCGATAACACTATCAGCAAACTAGCATGCTTGTTAAATATTTAATGTGTTTGGTAACATGATTTTTTTATTTATATATTAATAAAATTCTTCATCATGATTCATTCAAGACATATCGAAAAAGGGTTGATTTTCGTTCAAAAGAAAATTTCGGCCACACGAAACACTATTATGATTTAATCTTTGATCTTGATAATGTCAAACGAACTTGAACTTCTATCGCTTGCCAACGAATGTTTTACTTCGATTCTTAGTATTTTAAATTTCAAAGTCAAATACAATTATAGTTTTAATTTAACTCTTTAAACAGGCTTTCGAAAAATAGTTCATTCAATGTGAATGTAAATCGAAAAACTTTTCAAGGTTTGCAAACAATTGCTATTGTAAATATTTTAGAACTTTTACTTGATACAGTTATTGTTCTTTAATAAATTTTGCATTACATTTCTTTTAATTAATATGATTTAATCACTACATAGTGTAGAACAAAGTTGCTATCTCTGGCCCTATATCCCTTTGTATGCTTAAATCTTTAAAGCTACGCAAGGGATTTTGATGCGGTTTTTTTAATAGGTAGAATGATTCGAGAGGAAGGCTTAAATGTATAAAACATGCACAATGCAGTAGAGAATTACTGAAAAACTGTGAACATTGCAAGACACAGCAGTATATTTAGTATCAGCATTATAACCGTGCGATGCTGGGTTAATAGTAATAATATACACTTAGATACATTAGTGGTTACTGTAACTGTTTACTCAGCTAAATGTATTAAGTGCGTACCTCCCTAAATTTTCCCACAGTTTTGGCACGGCGGTCAGATATTATAACTTACAAGTGTGTATTAAGTGCGCGTATTTTTTCACTCTAGTAAATGAAATAAACACGACCGTAAAACGTCTGATACTCAAAACTTCCGAACTCCTTACAAATTTATTAAAATCGTAAACCAACACCGAATTTGATGTAATGACAGATCATTACATCAAATCAGTCATCATCAATCATCAGTTGTATAGGGTATCACTAGATCAACAATATCATATTTCCCCGCAGTTTTGCTAGCGTTTTTAGTGATGTTCATTAAGTGTTAGGTATAAAAAAGTAGCCTATATCCCTTGGACTTATAGCTTGCTTTTTACAAAATATCACCGAATTCGATGGCTTGGTCGTGAAATGACAACAAATTCACAGTATATGTCAGTCCAACGTATGAGTTAGTTTCTCATTTATAATATTAATATAGATCTAAATCAGTAAAATTTAGTAGTCAGTATTATTTATTTCTTTATACGGTTACATACAAAGAAAGAAACCCTGTTGGTTCCTACATCTCTAGAAGTAGGAACCAACTACACTTAAATTAAATAATAACGATGTTTTTTAATTTTGATTTTAATAAAAGTTACCTGTCATCTTGAAACCACAGTACGGTATAAACCGCAGGGCGCTATTCGTAATACTAAATATTTGTACACGAAGCGAGTGTTTGCCGTGGTCTTGCTTTTTTAAATTGACGCGAGTTTTTCTAGTCAAAGCCCTTGAGGGTGAAACCTTTATACCTAACCTATTTTGAAAGTTTTTTGAAAGCGAAATTTCAAGGTCGAATTTAATATGTTACGTTTGTGTGAAGCGTTACTGATGTAGACTTTCATTTCCGTCGCGAGTATTTCGTACTGGCTTAGTCTTGTATGAATTTTTCATATACATAATTTTATTTGACTTTTCCCAAACATATAACTATTCCCAGAGGTTGTCTCGAAACAGACGTTATATTTCTCTATATTAAAAATATTATAGACCATGCGGTATATTTATCACATTTTACTTATTTTTGTTTATTCTGTGACAACTATCCGAACGTGAAGATTTAAAAAAAAAAGATTTAAGAAATCGATATTTCTAATTCCATTTTTAAATGAAACATTGCTAGTACTAGTCTATTTTTTTCTCGCTAGAAAATTGCCTTACGCGTTTTCCCCATGAAGTGGGGGGGGGGCATATGTGGGGCTAAATCTAACATCCATTAAAAATCAACGGTACGCTCTCCGTTTTTTCAGTAGGTGACACAGGATCGCACAGTCTGTACTAGTCTTAACTAATATTATAAATTCGAAAACATCTTTTACTGATACATATTCGAAATCGATTAAGACAAATTTTGCCTTGGAATTGTATGATTTTCGATGAAGTATACATGAGTAACAACAGCCTGCAAATTCCCACTGCTGGGCTAAAGGCCTCCTCTCCCTTTGAGGAGAAGGTTTGGAACATATTCCACCACGCTGTTCCAATGCGGGTTGGTGGAATACACATGTGGCAGAAATTCTATGAAATTTGTCACATACAGGTTTCCTCACGATGTTTTCCATCACCGCAGAGCACGAGATAAATTATAAAGTCAAATTAAGCACATGAAATAGCGGTGCTTGCCTGGGTTTGAACCAAAATTAATTAAAATTCCTTATTCTTTAATATTTCTGATTTATTGACTAATTAATTTATATTCCTAGTATTATCCTGACATTGTAAAAGGTCAGCTGGTTACTGTTATCAAGATGTAATAGATTACTTTTTAAATCGAGCGATTATAATCTGACCTCTGTAACCCTTTACAGCCTAACCAGTAAATGTTCCATACAATTTTTTCCAAAGTCCTAACTTATATCGATGGATATTATAATTTATTAAAGCAACTTAGTAAAAATATTTAACAATACTTTCACAAAATACGATACATACATTGGGCATAAGAAGAAAACGTTAAAAATTAATCGTATATCTTTATCATTATAGTATTTATTATCACTGCTAACAGAAAGGCTGATGAAATTTTCCCAAGAGGATCGGAATTGTGATTCAACGGGGATGCTGCAACTTACCACAGCTGGTATACATTTCATATATTTATAATTAGCGCCTTAATGTAAATATCTATACTATCGATACATAATATTACAAATGTGAAAGTAACTCTGTTTGTTTGTCGCTCTTTCACAACCAAACCGCTAAACCGAATTTCATGAAATTTGGTATGAAGCAAACTTGAACTCCAATGAGGGATATAGACTACTTTTTTAGCTATTACGTGTCGGTTAGCGCCATAAAGTGTGAGGTAAGCCGCGTGCGACTACTAGTAATATATGATTTAAAAATAATGATATACATAACTATTAATGACGACCTCCGAGTGGTGTCTACACCGGTTTTCATGGGTACGCCACTCCGAGGTCCCGGGTTCGATTCCCGGCCGAGTCAATGTAGATTACCATTAGTTTTCTATTTTGTCTTAGGTTTGGGTGTTTGTGGTACCGTCGTTACTTCTGATTTTCCATAACACTGGTGCTTCAGCTACTCACATTAGGATCAGAGTAATGTATGTGATGTTGTCTCATATTTATTCATTATTCATTAATTATTACTGTTATTAATAAAGTAATTGAAAAGGCTAAATTAATTGCACCGTATATCATACTTACAAACGTCTAATTAGTAGATGCAGCTAACCGCTGCGTTCAAACTCGCTTAAGCTTTTCACGAAACGGAGTGTGTTGAGCAAGGCCACGTATAAAACAGATAATAAACTTTAGAAATGACATAAAAATATAAGCTTCATAATATCCCACTGCTGGGCGCGAACTTCCTATTTTCTTTGAGGAGAAAGTTAGAAGACCACCGCGATGTTTCCATTCATGTTAGTAATATACATATGTGGCAGATTAATCTCGTTATATAACTATTACGTTCTAAAGCTGTCTCTTATGCCATTTTTATATTGATTTTCTTATAAATATTAAGGAATTAATGTTGATACGGTAAGCGGAAATATATATTAACCTCAAATAACCTCTAAATATATTTTTAAGGTTCCGTACCCAAAGAATTAAACGGATTAATGCTGTCCGTCCGTCTGTCTAGGCTGTATCTCATGAACCGTTACAGTAAAACACTTAAATGTTTCACAGATGATGTAGATCTGTTGCCTTATATATGTCTTATATTTGAGGAAACGATTTCGAGTCCATTTCACCAGGGCACTTGCATGTGGGTTAAAGATTACATGTGCAACCGATTTCCACATGTAACATGTAAGTTACCTCAAGTTGAGCCTGAAATAATTCAAAATTTTCATATTTCCCTGGTACTGATACTGCGAAATAACTCATAAATTTTAAAAGCAAATGAAATATATTAACATTCAATGCTGTTTCCCTGGTACCAAACCCACAATCTTTTCTTAATATTCGTTGTATTGATATAATCTTAGATTTTGAGTATTCACTGAATTTTCATGATTTTCATTAAAAGTCAAGTCTTAAAGAGATCACCTCTTAAAATGTTTCTTTAAAAAGAGTAACTACTGAGTTTCTTGCCGGTTCTTCTCGATATAAATTACTTTCCATACCGGAGGTAGCTTCACTTAATTGTAAAATGATGATTCAAAAGTGCTCGTAAAAACCTACTTGAATAAAGTTTATTTTGATTTTGATTTTATCAATCCTGCCCATTTGTCTCTTCTAGTCCATTCCCTGTTCTGGATTGTTCTTCACACTGCTGTGATGGCAGAAATTGTTTACATACCAACTACAAATTAGGTTCACGGTTATATGATCTTTCCTCTACGAAATATGTAGCAATAGTGGTTTTAATATATTATATTTGCTGTCATAAATTTAGACATTATTTTTCCTCTATAATAATGAATTTCTTCTTAATTTATTTGGTACCATTATACTTTATAGACATTATTTTGGACGATTGCTAATAATATAATAATAATATAATATATGAGACAACATCACATACATTACTCTGATCCCAATGTAAGTAGCTAAAGCACTTGTGTTACGGAAATCAGAAGTAACCACGGTACCACAAACACCCAGACCCAAGATAACATAGAAAACCAATGAATTTTTTACATCGACTTGGCCGGGAATTGAACCCGTGACCTCGGAGTGGCGTACCCATGAAAACCGGTGTTCACACCACTAGACCACGGAGGTCGTCAAATATTCTTGAAGACTAGAAACTAATAAATACTTATTATTTTCTAGTCTTAAAGAATATTTAATACATTAATACATAATTTTTTTATTGTAAACTAATTTGTCGTTAACTTAATTAAATTATTAAAAGTACTATTTAGATAACCTTAATCACTTAAACTAAACAACAAATTACTTAAACTTAACAAGTACAAATCTAAGCTAACGGCTTGAATTCCAAATTACTCATGTACTTTCACTTCTTATTTAAATATATCAAAACTACTTAGACTATTTCACGTTGACAGCAATTAAAATGAAAATAGTTTTTATTTCTTAAACAAAAATCAAAAGGAAACTAGCGGTTCAGTTTTAAAAAAATCTTCAAAGTATGTATGGAACATTGGTTTGATTTGTTTAGTTATAATAAACTAGTTGTTGCCCGCGGCTTCGCTCGTGTTTTAGGGGTTGGTTGTCACGTATCAAAAAAATAGCATCCTCATGTCTTCCTTGGAGTTGAAGCTACCTTTTGATCTTAGCTACCACATTTGCTGGCGCATTGGCCATATTAGGAATGGTTTAAATTGACGCATCCAATATAGTTTTGGTTTTGTTGGATATTGGTGATGACTTACCAATTTGGTTGCCGATTTTTTTGTTATAAAAAAATTTTTATAAATAAAAAAAAACCGCCTTCAAAAATGAACTAAAAAGAAAAAAATAATCAGTTACATCCATATCCAATTAACGATTTTTTAATCACCTCTCAAAGTCGGTGCCAACATTGCTAATATAGGTACATAATACATAATACATACATACAAAAACTAAATCTTTTTATTGGCACCGACTTCAAAAGGTGATTAAAAAATCGTTAATTGGATATGGATGTAACTGATTATTTTTTCTTTTTAGTTCATTTTTGAAGGCGGTTTTTTTTTATTTATAAAAATTTTATTTAATGCTTTTCAGTGTTGTTTTGTTAATTATAATTACAATTGGTAGTGTTTGTCATTCACTTTATTATACTCAGTACATTTCGGCTTTCGACTCTAAACATAACTCAACGCCGTTTCAATACGATGTGGACTGCAACTCAAATTAAGCGTTACCTAAGTTACAATAGCCTAATGTTAACTGCTCATCGCCAATTAGACAATACCATTTTTCCCGATGCAATGCCGTTAAACATTGAGGAATTCTCCTGGCAGTCCACCATCAGCTAGACTTCATCATAGGCATGTTTACTAACATCAATTGCTTGGCGACTATCTTAAAGAAATAGAACTAAACCCGTAAAATAGTTACTTAGGTACTAATAGGTTCTAATTACCAGTTGTGGTCTTCATCATCAGTTCCACTTCATCAAATGTCACTTTTCATGAGCATATGACCAAGGCACTTTGAATAAAACCAAAATCACTATAGGTGTGCCTATAAATTTTGAGGAGTTCCCTCGATTTCTCCAGGATCCCATCATCAGATCCTGATCTCCTGACAATGGGACCACCTGTAAAACATGCCCTTTCAAACAAAAAAAGAATTGTCAAAATCGGCCCAGCCATCTTCGAGTAATTCGGTAACATACATAAAAAATAAAAAAAAAAAAATAAAAAAAAGGCCCCGACGAATTGAGAACCTCCTCCTTTTTTTGAAGTCGGTTAAAAAAACTCACATTGGTGATTAAATCAATGTCACAAATTCGATTAGGTATCTTAAACCTATAACAAACACACCTACCGACACAACCTTAGTGGGTTTTGTGCAAGTCCAGCTCTATACGTATATTCCGCTACCAAACAGTAATACTAGTATTGTTCTGTTGCGATTTGAGGGTACGATTGAACCAGTGAAACCATAAGCAAAAGGGACATATCACTTTAGATTTTGAGGTTGGCTGGACATTGGCGATATAAGGAATGGTTAATATTTGTACCAATACATAAACACAGCGCCAATGTTAATCTTATCTAACAGCTTCAATTCTACCCCTTAAGACAAAAATAAGCTTCTTAACTATACCTATATACATATAATTTATACAGGCGAAGTACAAAATTAAAACATTTGTGAATTAAACTAATTATGTTCATATTTCGAACACGACAGACTATAAAAGCATATTTGTCAAAATGGTAATCGACTTCGGGCATTGATGGAGAAGTTATTTGAAATAATTAAAACAAAATCCGATCAACTTGCTAACGAACAGCGAATACATCATGATTCTGTCAATAATTTAAATTTAGAACATCATTTTATTAAAACATCAATGGGCTTACAATAAATTTATGGGTGACCAGTTAAGAATAGCTGTCTTCTTCTTTCATATATAAAATCAATAATGATAGAAAGAGAGGAATCATTTAACTAAACATCCGCTAAACAAGGTTTATAAGTGAGGCCGTATATCACGCGAAACACATGAACTGGACAGTTAAACGTGATTACAGAACGCTGTCATTGCAGACTGTTTAAAATTGTTTTAGCGCTTAACATAATATTATATTTCGAGCGCTAATATAATTTATTATACACTAACTCTCCGCCCGACTTCATACATATCCAACTAAACCTTTTTGGTACGTTAAATTGTAATATGCATTTTTTTTTAAGTACTAAGTTTACTTAATGTTAATGATCAACTTAATCTTTTGAAATTTAAAATCCCTTAATTAATTAATTCCACATAAAATGCAATGAGAATTTTTAAATACTCGAGTAAATTTATTGAAACATGCTTAATATGTTTCAATAAGAATTCACATACTTAACAAAAACATAAAAGTTCTTTCATTTAAATTTTTATAAACAAAAATACTAAAGTAATTAAGAAATCGTTCAAAATTTTAATAAAAATAATTTAAACCAAAGAATCGAACCCTGATCAACCTTGGTCCACCTAATAATAAATTTAATTGATAAAAACATTCAGGCAAAACACGACAAAAATATATACCTATAGCAGATAAACTTAAACCAAATCATTAATACGAAATTCACCACACATTCCTACAACTATACAACGCTGCGAAAACTGTAATATTCATTATGATATTTTACAAAAAAACACACGCGTACATAGTATAAAACGGATGGACAGACAGCAACGTGAGTCGTGATCAATCAATGGCGCGTATCGTTGTAATACGCGCTCAACGACTACACGTATCGTTGCAAATGGTGCAAACAATTTATCACGGAACAATGCCGCTGCAAATGTGCCCCGAGACAATTTGAGCGCACTTGACGTCCATTTAGCGCTCTGTGATACAAACTCAGATCTGGATACTATACGCCGTTACATAGCTCAACTTAAAATGGTTATCATAATTTAAACGTTATTAAAAATCTATCTTGCTGATCGTACCAGTCGTCGTCGTGTTTGGACGACTTCCACATACCATCAGGTGGAGTGGAGACTACCCGGATAATATAAAAAAAACCTTTATTGCTCCTAAGCTCGTCAAGGTTCACGAATGTCGCAGGTCTGATTCACACTGACTTGGAGTATCATTATCATATAATTTTTATTTATTTTCACTCATATAATATTACATTTTTAAATATAAAATACAAACATATAAAATATATTTAAAAATATAAAATACAGAGGCCAACCAGTGGCGGGAACAGGGTCCAAGCCACCGGTGGTCAGGGCTCCAAAGAGAGGAACTTCCTTACAATACGAGCCGTGCCGAGGAGTACTGCCTTCTGCATCAGGCCCTTGACCCAGCTACCTGACGAGAGCCTCTTAAGGTGTTGGTCGAGGTTCTTGGCCATTAGGCCATTCGCTGAAACAACTATCGGCACAATAACTGCTGTATCCACATCCCACATGTCGACAACCTCGTGAGCTAAGTCAAGATATTTTATTTGTTTATCTTTCTCAGCCTTCACGAGATTCTCGTCATGAGGGATGGTGATGTCAACAAGTATCGTGCGGCGCTCTGACCATTATTATTATTATTATTCTGATCATTATCATTATTATTACATAATATAAGTCTTACCTATTACTTACTGCTTACTGCTGCTTGCTTACTGCTGTCTGTACCTATGTATGCTTAGATCTTTAAAAGATTATTAGATAAATTAATTCAAGAGGAAGGTTTATGTGTAATACATGCACAATTATAATAATAATAAATATAAATTAATAAATATGAGACAATATAACATACATTACTCTGATCCCAATGTAAGTAGCTAAAGCACTTGTGTTATGGTAAATCAGACGTAACGACGATACCACAAACACCCAGACCCAAGACAATATAGAAAACTAATGATAATCTACATCGACTCGGCCGGGAATCGAATGGGTGTACACCACTCGACCACGGAGGTCGTCAATGTAGTAGAGAAACACTGATGATTTGAAGGTTTTAAAGTGATGTCATAAATAAACACATTTTTGTGGTAGTATCAGCATTGCACCCGTGCGAAATCGAGTCGTTAGGTAGCGTATAAATTGTTCATGAAGTTTTCGGTTAACTAAAATCGCTTTTATTTTCCAAATGAAAATTGTATTTGTTCGAATAATTTGTAGTAAAGTAAAGTATCAGCCCGTAAATTACACACTGCTGGGCTAAGGCCTCCTCTCCCATTAAGGAGTGGGTTTGGAACATATTCCACCACGCTCTTCCACTACGGGTTGGTGAAAAGCACATGTGGCAGAATTTCGATGAAATTAGACACATGCAGGTTTCCTCACGATGTTTCCTTGTTGTTCGTTGTTTTAGAGATATTAAAAAGGTGTCCGGTGAGATATAGTCGGTCTTGAAAGATCGTTTGCCGTGAGGTAACTGTGATGGATTAAAACAGTAGTACAAAATATTTTAGTAAAATAACTTTTTCGTAATAAAATGTTCCAACCTGCGAGAACATTTTTGGTATATATATGAAAATATTGTGATATTTGAAAGCCAAAATAAATTTATTATCCTAGTCTTATCTTAATATTATCGAAGTTGATAAAAGTACAGTGAAACATTACATTGCGAGTACAAACCCGGTCAAGAACCTCTGAATATAAATTTAGTTAATTTGTGTTTATAATACTTGTAGTGCTCGGCGCTGCATGAAATTATTTAAAGAACACTGCATAGCTCAGACGAAAATTGGGCAAAGTATGTATATAAATCCATGACATACGGCAAAATGAAGGAGGTCTTAGTTCAAAAGCGAGACCTTTAAAATCTGTTACTTTTTAATTTTACTGTTTAACAAAAACAACAGCCTGTAAATTCCCACTGCTGGGCTAAAGGCCTCCTCTCCATTTGAGGAGAAGGTTTGGAACATATTCCACCACGCTGTTCCAATGCGGATTGGTGGAATACACATGTGGCAGAATATCTATGAAATTTGTCACATGCACTTTTCCTCACGATGTTTTCCTTCACCGCTGAGCACGAGATGAATTATAAACACAAATTAAGCACATATATATATATAGTGGTGCTTGCCTGGGTTTGAACCCGACATCATCGGTTAAGATGCACGCGTTCCACCACTGTACCATCTCAGCTAATAAATAATTTGTAAACACAGTTATATATAGAAGCATATATCGATTGCCTCTTTCTCGCTTTTTACATGATATAAGTATATTTTTATATATATTTTACGCATCCTTGGGAAACTCCCAAGGAACCGATATGTTATATACATCATACATATACACCAACAACTGTGAACCTTCAAAGTTTCGGGACAGCACGGGGACACTAAGTTTCCGAGTCTGCGATATGAATAAATCCTTCCTGAGGCAAAGTATTCATTTCTATAATAAAATTGTGCAACAACTTTGCCAATTAATACATTAAAATCTTATGTTAAGTTGTGAGCAAATAAAGCGTATTTATTACAAAATTATATTAATAATTAAAAAGCGTTCAAATATTATTTGTTAACTTTCAAGCAGGATATCATACCTATACATATAATAAAATTGGAGTGTCTGTTTGTAATATTAAAATAGTATGTACACACCAAAATAACATTTTTTACAATTTTTTGTCCTGTATGTTCCGGCTAATCTCTGGAACGGCTGGACCGATTTTGGAGGGACTTTAACTGGTAGACAATTGATATAATAAGCAGTAACTTAAGCTACAATAATATTTTTTTTGTTAAATTCAAACGTCTAAAGTATATATATTAACGTAAATTTTAAATTCACTACATGTATGTCTGTATGTAACATTATTACAATTTAATTATATTTCAATTTGATGATCCATTTAGGCTTTCAAGTACGTGTGATTAATTTCGTAAGTGTATGTATGATTGTGCATGAATTTCTCGAAACAAAAAGTTGTATTAAGATCATTTTTAATCTAGTTATTTTTAGTAAATTCTAGTAAACTACAACTTAGAGAACAGTGTACGTTTCATTACAATCGGTGTGGTAGTTTCAATATATCTATATTTTTTATTTTCACTTCAATAGTTGATTCTAAAATCAAAATCAAAATAAACTTCATTCAAGCTTTTACGAGCACTTTTGACTCGTCATTTTACAATTAAGTAAAGCTACCACCGGTTTGGAAATTAGATTCTACCGAGAATAACCGACAAGAAACTCAGTAGTACTTTTCAACATTTAAAAAATACAAAGTCATGTCAGTTAATATAATTATTTAAATTAATATATCCTGCTTGGAAGTCAACAGGCATTAACTTCACGCTTTTTTATCATCTATAAAATCTTGTATAGAATAATATGCTTTAAATCTAATTTCATTTTAATTTTGAAATTGGTTTAATATTTTATAAATTATTTATATTACTATAACTGAGTAACTCTGTATATCTGCCGGTTTCTTGCTCGTTGACAGCCAAACTATTGAACTGTTTTTCGCGTAAATTAAAATAAATATGGACTAATATTATTTTTTATGCCCAATAGCTACCTCTAAAACGTGAGCAAAGTCACGATTGACTAATCTCGTATATAGAGGATTTAAAAGTGTGCGTGAGAGTCAACTTAAATAAGTTTAATTCAATTATAGAAAATATAGAAAGAATTTTAATTGTAGTTGGCCTCTGTGCTTCTGTGTGTCTTAAATTTTCGCGATTATTACACATTGAAACAAAACTAGTTCCGTTCCGTCCGTCCGTTATAACTAGTTTTATTTCAATGGTTAATATTTCTTACGGTGTCTCTGAACGATGGTGATCTCTTAGCATTTCGATACCTATTTAAAAACCCGCATATGAAAAAAGTCCGCAAAGAGAAATTCCTAATTTTGATTGAAATATGTGTCATTCAAGAAAATTGGCATTGTAAAAATTTCGAAAGTTTTCCCGAGGCAAAAATTCCTTTACATTTTTCTAATGTTCGTTGTTTTAGAGATATTAAAAAGGTGTCCGGTGAGATATAGTCGGTCTTGAAAGATCGTTTGCCGTGAGGTAACTGTGATGGATTAAAACAGTAGTACAATATATTTTAGTAAAATAACTTTTTCGTAATAAAATGTTCCAACCTGCGAGAACATTTTTGGTATATATATGAAAATATTGTGATATTTGAAAGCCAAAATAAATTTATTATCCTAGTCTTATCTTAATATTATCGAACTTGATAAAAGTACAATGAAACATTACATTGCGAGTACAAACCCGGTCAAGAATCTCTGAATATAAATTTAGTTAATTTGTGTTTATAATACTTGTAGTGCTCGGCGCTGCATGAAATTATTTAAAGAACACTGCATAGCTCAGACGAAAATTGGGCAAAGTATGTATATAAATCCATGACATACGGCAAAATGAAGGAGGTCTTAGTTCAAAAGCGAGACCTTTAAAATCTGTTACTTTTTAATTTTACTGTTTAACAACAACAACAACAACAGCCTGTAAATTCCCACTGCTGGGCTAAAGGCCTCCTCTCCATTTGAGGAGAAGGTTTGGAACATATTCCACCACGCTGTTCCAATGCGGATTGGTGGAATACACATGTGGCAGAATATCTATGAAATTTGTCACATGCACGTTTCCTCACGATGTTTTCCTTCACCGCTGAGCAAGAGATGAATTATAAGGACAAATTAAGCACATGAATCAGCGGTGCTTGCCTGGGTTTGAACCCGAAATCATCGGTTAAGATGCACGCGTTCTAACCACTGGGCCATCTCGACTCTTTACTGTTTAAATAGTTTACTGTTTAAATAGTTGTATAATTACTACAAATTATATAGAAAAAAAAACTCCCTGGCCAATTTTGTCTGTTTCTACGTTCACGATAAACTCCAAAACTTCTGAGCGGATTTTCATGTGATTTTCACTAATATACAGAGTGATACAAGAGGATGATTAAGGTATGTCATATACTGCGGTATTTTGTGTAAATAAGTTGAAACATACAGAATGACAATCGTTAAACATGTTAAAAAAAATCAAGCCTCAGGCAGTTTTTATCGGAAACCCTTTGAGATATAAAGTGATACGTTTAAAAAGTATAACAAAAAAACGACAAAAATAAATAATAGATAAAAATGGACATCCGTGCAAAGCCGTGAAATATATTATTGTAGACATTAATATCACCCTAACGATTACACAGTTGCGTCAATAGAACACGTTAAACTTTCACCGCGTAAAAGTTTAACAATCAATTAGCACAATGCAAATATATCAAAAAGGGAATTTAATTAACAACCGAATTTTCACTGATTACCGAATAATTAACGAATTAATTAAAGCCGCCTGTTTAAAGAGCATCAGTAAAAATATTAGCTGACAAACCGAATAATCACTGTTTAATTAGGTTCTAATGTAATTGAGTGGCTTATGTTAATTACATAAAATTGTATAAATAATTCTTGACGTCATTAATTTATTTTATTTTATTTATAAATAAATATTTTGACAGTTCATACAGTCATTTATGACGTTTGTTTAGTGTTTGGATTTTGAAATTCGAAGGAGCTTAAGAAACAAGCTATACGAGTACGTACAAGTATGCGTTGTTAAATAATTCTTGACGTCATTAATTAATTTTATTTTATTTATAAATAAATATTTTGTCAGTTTTTAATATTATCTGTGACGATTGTTTAGTGTTTGGATTTTGCAATTCGAATGAGGTTAAGAAACAAGCTGTATACTTCGTACGGCTGAGTTATGTACAATTCTGTTTTGAGAGAGGTTTTTTACTACGGTGGATATACGGTGAATATCCGGTATGGTGGATAAACATGTGTCATTTTCTTTTAATAGTGAGCACTAATATGAACAATACACACATATATAGCTTATGTAAGACAAGTGTTCTTAAAGTGGATCGGATCATTCAATCTTCGATGTACATCAATATGTAATACTAGATTTAGGAGTGATTCTTTTTTGATAATTCATTTCGATTATTCATTGAAAATCTAATATTCACGTAAAGTTATATGAAAATAAGATTTTATGGACTATAATCGTCAAAACTAAATTTTACATTGTGACCTTAGACAGATAGTGGAAAATTCATTTACTTTATCTATCTTTATTTTTAGTGTACCGTCTCAAAAACAGTATATTACAGGTCATTTGTTTTCGCTACAAAATAGATAGTGAAGTTTTTATACCAAACATTTTATCTCCTTTATATGCATTCATAAATCTACCTAAGCTAGATTGTATTAGTGGTCCAACTGTGAGAAACGTGCTTTAGGCTAGAATGGTGATAGTGGCTAAAGTGACATATCACAAATATGAGCTCAGGACACGGCAAAACCACTAGAATTGCCTACTGCTCATTGGAACAAAAATGAACACGTACAAATTAAAAATACTAAGGCAACTGTAATTATATATTTTACAGGTAAAGACATATTAAATTAGTTAACAAATTAAAATAATATGACTAAAAGAAAGAAAGATTTCATTATTATAAAAGACACAATTATAAAAAGAATAAAAAGTGTAAAAAATTAAAACAAAAGAAAGACAACAAAAATAGAAAACATATTAACTAGTTATAATTACTAACTTAATCAACGAAAAAAAACTACAGCAAAACAATGATAGTTAACGTACCATTCAGCTTCCAAGTTGGATTAATTTGTGACGGGCTGTGACAATATATTATGATAATATTTAACATAAACATTTAATAACAATATATATTTTTAATAAAAATAAACTAAAACTAAAAAAAAGCAATGATATTAAAAAAAATGTATTTCTTTGTTTCTAATACCTATTTAAATACTATTCACAAGTGGAACAACTTTATATTAGTTATATGTAAACATAAAATAATTAAAATAATTAATCTCGAAAATAATAATGTTAATTTCACTAAGAAAAACTAAAAATAGTTTACAATTTTATCCATTGATGTCCACGCTAGGTAATCCTGTTTCGTAAGCATTTATATAATATAATTTGCGTCTACGTTCGTTGTTTCACAAAAACAAATAATTATAACACTAATTAAAAATGTTATTTTGTAATTTTAATAAGATTTTTTAATTTATTGTAGAATAACTTTGTTATTGAATTAGCTTTGTTATTATTTGCTATGTAGACGTAAAAGTGTAATTATAAAAGGAGAAAATTATCTGGCGCCAATGCGCATTTGAAGGATTTCGGATACTGATCCTTCAAGCGGGCTGCAGAAATGTCAATTTATTTAATGCGTAAAATGATATGCGTAATAGTACTGATATGCCTTATAGTACCTGGCGGTAGACGAGTCATAACTATCTATAATAATAATAATATCGACACGTTCAGACACATTGTTTTTTTTTTTTAATTCAGTACTTGTCTTCGTAAATTATAAATTATTTTAATATTATATCAATTTCTAGTCATATTTGCCAGACGTCGCAATTACACATTATGGATTACAATGAAAACACAATCTTTAACCATATAAAGTAGATAACTTTACGGCATGAGAATAATAGATTACGTTACAAGTAATATGTACAAAAAGTCAAATAAAATATAATGAAAAAAAAAACATCAAAGGTTTATTATTATTTAGAAAAAAAAATTATGAATACAAATTTGAATACTTATGAATAAAATAAATTCAAAATTTTCACCTGGTACAATCTGGAACAAGAAACAGCATATAGACCGTTTTGGCATAAGTATTTATGCCAAAACGGTCTATTTCATACGATAGTTTTTTTGAAAAAGCATTTAATTAAATAACACAAACTTTCGTTATTAAATCGAGGAATATACACAAACATTTCACTCGCTTTCAGAACTACGGATCCTCTGTAAAATAAATACGCAAATATTAAACCGTGCTTCAATCCGAAGCCACTCTGGAAATATTTAAACTTTGATACGTTGATGAATTAAAAAGGTATTGAGAATGCTTTAAATAGTACAGAACATACACCCCGTTTTAAAGATACGAGTTAACTGAATCTAATTAATGTATCCCAATTAAGACTCTTCCTTATCAAAGAATTGTCTAGAAGATCGCTTGGAGTTGCGGCTATAGCAATAATCTTATATATTGTGATTCTAGGACGATAGCTGCATAAAAAGTCGCTTATAGTCTCATTTTGAAAAGTTTCAGCCGTAGATGTGCAGAAAATTATAGGGATTCTTAATTGCAATTCATTAAATTGTTACTATTAAACAAATAATTAAATTTAGAAACCGGAAAAGTTATGTAAAGTTAGTGTCCGGTTAGAGGTACTACGGCTCTATTAGAAAAAATTAAAAACATAAACCATATTAAAGTAATTTATTAACAAACTAAAATTGTAATTGATGTATTGTGACATTAAATATTTCATTTAAATAAAGGAATGGAATCGAATGTAGACGAGTATTTTGCAGTTTACAATTAAATGAAATTAAAACAAAACCTGTCATCAGTTTCAAAATTCCTAGTCAAATCTTTTGAATAAACACAAATTTGCGCGGGAGATCGACTAATTGGTTGATAAACGTATTATAAAATTTAATCGCATGTTCGCTGTTTCGTGTTCCATATACTTTTTTCCGCGATTCAAGAAAAAAATGTAATGTAACTGTGTCTATCCGTCTTTTCACAGCCTGAACTGAATTTGTTGAAATAAGGTATCAAGCAAGCTTGAAATCCATGGAAGGACATAATCTACATATTCATTCGTAAAATCTACGATTAGTTTAGTACTTCGAACTTCGGTCAAGATGTGTATCATTTATGTGCAACTAAGCCACGTTGGCCCTTTTAAATATAAAAGTAAAGTAACAGCCTGTAAATTTCCCATTGCTGGGCTAAGGCCTCCTCTCCCATTAAGGAGAGGGTTTGGAACATATTCCATTGCGCTGTTCCAATGGTTGGTGGAATGCACATGTGGCAGAATTTCGATGAAATTAGACACATGCAGGTTTCCTCACAATGTTTTCCTTCACCACGGAGCACGAGATGAATTATAAACTTAAATTAAGCACATATATATAGTTGTTTGCTTTTATTTGCTTGCCTAGGTTTGAACCCGAAATCATCGGTTAAGATGAAATCACATAAAATCACCGTAACGGTGTAACATAAGCATTGCTATGTAAATTCATTTAAACTGTGGAAATTGGCATGTAATTCTATTCCAAGACCGTGACGCAGTTAGTGTTATGTATGATACCTTCCTTGAAAGTGTTAAACAGAGAATCCATTAGTACCTACACCGATACTTTTGCATTTTCATCACAATTAGTCATTACGCCATCTCGTCTAAAATTTTGTGTTCTTAATTCGAATTTCGCTCAGTCTATTTTTGATGTAAACGTGCAGATCTGTGTTGTATCGAAAGTTTCTTCGGTCTTATTTCTTTATATAAATTAAATAGGTTGAGTTTACTGCCTCAAACTTTCTGTCTGTAAAATAAAATTTACATTTCGTATTAACTATTCAAGCTTTGTCTCTAGTAAGAGAAAAAAGTTTTTTTTTTTCTTATATCGAGAATAAACACAAACTCACAAAGATTTAACTCACAATTATTGTATCTGTGTTTATCTATGTTATCTATACATATAATAAAATTTGAGTGTCTGTTTGTAATATTAGAATAGCCTTTTTTTACTCAATGCATATGTATTTATACACGGATCATATACCATAATATCATTTCTTTACAATTTTTGTTAGTCTGTCTGTTTGTTCCGGCTAATCTCTGGAACGGCTGGACCTATTGTGACGGAACTTTCACTGGCAGATGACTGATATAATAGGGAGTAACATAGGCTACAATAATATTTTATTGATAAATTCAGCTAGTCTTTAATACATATTCAATAAATGATGTTTTTCGTTTGGAGATACATATTAATTATAATTACATTTCAACTTGATTCTCGTCAAAGTTCTAAAATCTAAAAACAAAAAAATCGGAAGTCAAGCTTTTATATGTAGTGACCTTTTTAATATTTTGTTTTTGTAATTTTTATTTTACCATAATATTGTGGGTCTAATAGTCTAAAAACTGAGACTGCGTACGGCTATAGAGGTATAATGATAACTTCCTCGAAACGCCCTGAACAGTCTGAAGTTTTATACTTTGTTATAACAAGATTCCTCAGATAGGCATTATAAAAAAAGTCGTCGCCCTATTCTTTAGTCTGGATTATTAAAAAAAAATATTGCACTACACGCTTCTGATAAAACATAACAGACAGCGTTGAAGTACCATCGAGCTGATTGGTACTTGATATGTTGGTTTATAATGTAACCCTATTCATAGTCGTTATATTGCTTCGTAATGTAAGTTTTAGTTACATTAATTACTACCATTTTTCGACGTTTTAACATATCATTTAATTATAAACTTTTCGTGTAGACGGAAAAGGAAATACGTGATTTCATAATCAAAAGATATACTACAACCAAACGTTAAATGAAATACTTTAATGGATTAACTAATTACAATAAGCAGCTAAAACGACAAAATAATCTACCAAGTTGTCATTCCATGTCAGTAACAACTGGAATTCGCACTAAAAATGTATAATAAGACGATCTTCCTTTTTTATTTTTTTTGTTCAAAATGATTCGAGAATAGACGTCGCGAAAAGTATTTTATAATACCTTTTTTATTGTTAACTCTTTTAAAAAAAAACTTTTTTTATTATTTTATAATCTGACGTTTGATAAATAAACTTTGGATCACTTTCTATATATACTGTCAAAGCTGCGAACGTACATATGTATGTACATATTGTGAAATTAATTTAGTTTTTGTAATTTTAAATTAGCCGGGATGGCTTCTTTTAAAATCGAGAGAGCTCAGAATAGAGTCGAGATAGCCCAGTGGTTAGAATGCGTGCATCTTAACCGATGATTGCGGGTTCAAACCCAGGCAAGCACCGCTGTTTCATGTGCTTAATTTGTCTTTATAATTCATCTCGTGCTCAGCGGTGAAAGAAAACATCGTGAGGAAACCTGCATGTGACAAATTTCACAGAAATTCTGCCACATGTGTATTCCACTAACCCGCATTGGAACAGCTTGGTGGAATATGTTTCAAACCTTCTCCTCAAAGCGAGGCCTTTAGCCCAGCAGTGGGAACATACAGGCTGTTGTTGTTGTTGTTGTTGCCGGGATGGCTTAGCGGTTAGTACGCGAGTAGATCTTAACCGATGATTGCCGGTTCAGTAGCACTGAATTTTCATGTGTATGACTAATATCTCAACGAAATTCTTTCACATGTGTATCCACCAACCCGAACTGGAGCAGCATGGTGGAATATGCTGCAAACCCTCTCCTCAAAGGGAGGCCTTAGCCCATTGGGAAATTTACAGTTATGATTTTGAAAATGAATCCCAAAAGTAGCCCAGACAGAATCGCCAACTATTACAGTGCAAAGCACAACTAACACATGGAAACAATCGTCGTGTCTATATGTATATTCTATGTAGGGATTCCGGTCACGAACGCCGCAGGCGAGAGGCGCGTGAAATATACAATGAATGATAAAAAATAAAATCTAGATAACAAGTCGCAAAGATCGTGACAAATGGAGTTCTTTCGAAGGAAAATTGTCATGGTAATAACTCTTTTAAGATGATCTTATAATATATTTGTATCTCTTTGACGGATAAAGGTGAATTGCCTTGAAAAGAATATTTATTACAAATTGTTTTTATAAGTAATCCTTTGCAAAGGAACTGTTAAAGAAGCATTTAATAACACAAAATATATCGTCACGTAGTAGGATTAAGGCACATTTTCTAAAAATTCAACTTTGGCGCTTTAGCTCTTCTTTCATTGGATTGACGAATCAATATAAACTAGAGCATTGCCCTAAGGTTGCTAGAAGAGGTCACTCTTTAGTGATAAGGGCAGACGGCCTTATATATTATTTCAATTGTTTTCTAGTAACTGTCATGTCTTGATGTGCAAGATCCTGTATTATTATGTATATTCATGTTGTAAATGGGTAAATAAACTGTCCATTTGTCCGTCTTTTGTTCTTTCACGGTGAACTTGGCTAAGGAAGGAATTCAGGCTACTCTTTTAACCGACTTCTAAAAGAAGGAGGTTATCAGTTTGTTACAATTGAATTATATTTGAATGTGATGATTCGTTTACGCTTCCAATCACAGGTGCTTAATATCGTAAGTATGTATTTGTATGGAGCTGAGATGGCCCAGTGGTTAGAACGCGTGCATCTTAACCGATGATTGCGGGTTCAAACCCAGGCAAGCACCACTATATATATGTGCTTAATTTGTGTTTATAATTCATCCCGTGCTCGGCGGTGAAGGAAAACATCGTGAGGAAACCTGCATGTGTCTAATTTCATCGAAATTCTGCCACATGTGCATTCCACCAACCCGCATTGGAACAGCATGGTGGAGTATGTTCTAATCCCTCTCTTTAATGGAACAGGAGGCTTTATCTCAGCAGTGGGAAATATACAGGCTGTTACTTTACTTTTTATTTTACTTTACTTATATTTGTATGAAAAATTGTATGTTTGTCGAGAAATTTTCCGAAAACTGAAAGTCGTACTAAGACGATCATTTTTAATTTCGTTCAGGTACACTTCAACTTAGTGTTGCTTTCATTGAAATCGATCATGTAGTTTCATAGATATATTTTTTATTTTTAATCACTAGCTGTTTCTAATTTTGAAGTATCTTTAATAGTTTTATAAATTATTAGGCCTGATAGCCAAAGCAACGAGTGAAGTTGGGGGCTATAACTTGTTTGACATAAATGTATTTTTTTTACTTGTATATTAGGAGCTTAGTCAAACAATATTTCGAATGTTCTTCAAAACAACAGTCAGAATTACTAATATTATCAGTATTATTTATATTGTGTTATTAAAATTACTTAATTACTCGATCTATTGTACCGACAACATTATACAGATAAAATTACAGTAACAATACATTAAAAATAATCTTACTTTTTTCTTAATCTAATTTAATTTTGAATCTTCATTTAAAAGGTTAACTTTACTATCAAGCTAATAATAATCATGTTAATTCTACCGAGATAGACATGTAATAAATCCATTTCTTTTCTTCAGCCACATCAGATAGAATAATACAACTGTAACTTATATAAATAAATCGGAATACGTCCTTACACACATAAACACATTTACACACACACATTTATAATATAAGTTTAGATACGGTCGGTGTTTATTACAAACGCTTATACCTAATATTATTACCATTAGAAGTCTTGTTAATTTGGATCCTTGCCAATATCTTGACACTGAATGTTTCAAACTCCTCCCGCTGGTGTTATCCGGCTGCATGAAATACAACCCCTAACATGTGTAGCGTGGACTTTTTATACGGATATTTAAACCGGTCATGTTATATTACCCAAGCGAATCTTATTTCGCGTTCACAAGCTATTTATTTCAATTGATATGATTTGAATACTTTATTATAAATATATTCATTTTATTAGTGTTTTGATTTAACTTTTTGTAATTGAGAATTGATATTATGTTTATGTACAAATTATAATTGATTCTACTCGACGAACTTTCCATTTTCAATTATGTAAGAATAAGATTGAATGGCCTTGAATTCAGTTCATTTTGATTCTGAGTGCTTTGTAAAATTAATTTCTTGGAATTCGACTTTGGACGCCAAACTTAGGACGGGGCCTTCCTGTTTTGATAACATCAACGGAAATAACATGAAACAACAATAGAAACCAAAAACTTAAATCTATTACATGTTATTGGAACTGATGTCAGATATTTAATTCTGATTTAAAGAAAAAGAAATCTATTCAATTTCAAAAAAAAAATATATATATATATATATATTATTAGAAATAGAATTACGAAGTGATATTTTTTAAATATTTTCAATGGCGGCCAACAGACAATTTCATTCTATGACAGGCTAATCGCTAAATATTCTGACAGCTAAGCGAATAGACGATTATCGCCAACCAGTAGTCCTTATATATCCAGAAACAGAGTTGCTATTTGTGATTTTAATTTTCTTCTAATACGGCTTCTCCTGACGGGACTGCGTGCTCGAAGTCCTCAGCAGGAACTCGATGATGGTCCAGCAACAACCTCCGCGTTCAATGGCTGCTCTGCGTCATCATCATCGGTTTCTGTCAAGATACACACAATCTGAAATAATCACACTTATTTACCTCTGTTATTATTAGAAGTTGTCCTAATTTCACAAAGAAGCGTTAGATTACGTACGAATTAGCTAAGTTCAACATGACCATCAAACATAAATAGACGGCACACATAAGCTTTTCAATCACATAGGCTTTACACAGGTCTGTTCCCACGCAACCAAATACCCTGCACATACTCGTGCACTCAGGATTTACATCGGTCTCTAGTAGGTCACCCCAGATACCTAATAAAGGCTGGATTTACACAGGTCTGTTGTCGGTTGCGCCACCGACTCACCCCAGAAACCACCAGTGTCATCGAATAAAGGCTGGATTTACACAGGTCTGTTGTCGGTTGCGCCACCGACTCACCCCAGAAACCACCAGTGTCAGGGTCAACCCGATACCATGGCGCACAGGATTTACACGGGTCTCTTCCACTGAACACAACTCTTTACACAACATGGCCAAAACTCATAAATACGGGCTAGTTCAGTACATAATCTAACTCAAGAATAGGATCGAAAACAAGAAGTATATCAGCTAACAAAGCAAACAACGACACAAGGCAATTTAATCAATGCATCAATTTTATCATTACTCGGCCTAACCTGACCATCTCTTATAAACCCACCAAAGTCTTCTATCTCATTGGTAAGGAAGTCGGTAAATTGAATCCGAAACTTCAGAATAATAATAGCAATAAGTCCCTTACTAAGGAGACATTTAACAATGTGTAACCTTAAAAGCAAAATCAGAGACAAAAAATCGGTTGGATCTGACCTGAGCACAGTTGATGGCGGTCAAAAAAAGGCCCCCAAGTGTACGTCACCACGTCCTCAGACAGCGTTGATTCCATGTTGCTGGTGCGTGGAGTCAGCAGCCGCGTCCCCACATGCACGGACACCAGCTCACGCAGTGGTGTGTGTGATGGTGTCGTGTTGGGCAGCTCGGCGGTGCGGCTAGGGCCAGCGCTGGTCGTTGCGATAGCTTGCGTCTCGACTGAAGCACGGGGTTTGTCTTCTATCGCGCGTAATCTTTTCCGAATATCTTCTATTGCGCTCGTGATGCTTTCGCTTGTTACGTTGTTCGTTGGAAGGCATTGCAAAGACAAAACTCCGTTCAGACCACGTGGTGATCATTTCATTTATAAAATCAAAAATGTAGGCGTCCTGTGGCTTTTCAGCCTTT
The DNA here is from genome assembly GCF_905220365.1 of Vanessa cardui. Lineage (NCBI taxonomy): Eukaryota > Metazoa > Arthropoda > Insecta > Lepidoptera > Nymphalidae > Vanessa > Vanessa cardui. The sequence continues at coordinate 1,353,227 of NC_061127.1, read as the reverse complement.
GAATCCCGCTTCTGATATTAGAAATAGAATTACGAAGTGATATTTTTTAAATATTTTCAATGGCGGCCAACAGACAATTTCATTCTATGACAGGCTAATCGCTAAATATTCTGACAGCTAAGCGAATAGACGATTATCGCCAACCAGTAGTCCTTATATATCCAGAAACAGAGTTGCTATTTGTGATTTTAATTTTCTTCTAATAATATATATATATGTATATATAAACTTTTTTCTGATTCATAAATAAATGTAAAGACTGGCTGGTTAAATAAAACTCAATAATTATTTATATTGCCGACAAATATTTGAAATTATGTTCAGGTTTGAAAGGGTGGATAAGCCTGTGTAATTGATGATATCGTTCTGGACAACAGTGGCAGCGGCCAATCTCAAGGGAGACTAACAAACTACACAGAAATGATATTATATTGCACATGTGTGCACAAAAACAAGTGAATACTCTATTCCCTCGCCTGTAATCCGATGGGCAGATCTGCCACGGCCGCAAAGAGTGAAGAAGCATTCTCCAAGAACAAAACACAGTCAACACTTCCGACTTTTAGACTTCGAGCTGTAACTGATATTTTCGTCAGCTAAACCCAATATTTTTTATCGGCCTCAGCTGGGAATTTAAAATCCAGAACCTTGGTATCAACAACAACAACAAAAACAACAAAGACAGCCTGTAAATTTCCCACTGCTGGATTAAGGAAGAATTTAGACACATGCAGGTATTTCACGATGTCCTTCTCCGCCGAGCACGAGATGAATTATAAACACAAATTTAGCACATGAATATTCAGCTTGCCTGGGCTTGAACCATCAATCATCGGTTCACGCATACACGCTTTCTAACCACTGGGCCATCTCGGCTCTTGGTTATGATTGAAGATCCATTGGTATCAGTGGTTTGGAACTACGATAGATATGAACAAGAAAAAAAAATAAAGCTAAGAATTTAATTATTAATGTAATAAAGATTTAACCAAAAAAATATTTTGTTTTCTTTCTATTATAAAACGGATTTCATATTGTATCAAAAAACGGAAATGTTTTAAACAATGTTGCGTAATACAAGCCGTTTGTTTGTTGAGCCGAAAATGAAATTCGGATTAGCGTGCGTTCCCCGAGGGGCTGCGGATTGATTTCCATGTACATATTATAAGTCATGTACAATGATTACACATAGAGAGACGCAGTTTGAATGACGTAAATATTCAAAATAATCTTTTTATAAAAACGGAAGTAACCGTCACGTGGAAAGCGAAGCATTGAAATTGATAAAAACAATAAACAAAAATAAATAAACATAAAACATATCACTACAATGAATATTTGCTTATATATAATATATTATTGTACCAACCGGTGTCCACGAGTGGTTCGGTTTTGTCTAATGGGTCGGAATTGGGATTCAAAGGGGGAAATATGTAATGCTGGTATTCTTGTCATGATTTATACAGGACCTATTTTTTGTTTATAACTGTAGTATATATACTGTTACTATACTGTAATGGCTTCGCACGGCTGCAATGCTGGTACTAATATTCAACAGAATTTTTCTTGTTTTTTTACTATATTACACATGTATAATATACAAAAATCTTCATCTCGAATCACTCTATCTATTAAAAAAACTGCATCAAAAACTGTTGTCTAATTTTAAAGATCTAAACATACATAGGGACAGGCAGTGGTAAGCGACTCTGTTTTATACTAACTAATGATGATGATAATAATTCTATTAAGATTTCAATATAAATAATAGAAATGAAATAAAAACTCACACATACACACAAATACAAACACACTCTCTACCCCTGGCGGTGTTAGAAAGACGAAATGACGGAATAAGAGAACGTCATAACGCTTTATATCACGTCATACGAGTTGCCATTACTCCGACCCTCGTCAGTCGCCAATTGATTAACACCTGATGTAACCACACTGCTCTGTAGGACACACGTGTTAGAATTTAATCAAATGCAAGCAGGTTTCCTCGCGATGTTTGATGATGACGACTTTTGAAAAAAGGCGAAATACGATGTATTTCACAATAGCCTCAAATGAAAACTCGTATCAAATATCTGTATAGTTGTGAATAGGACGATAACGTACATATGTGAAAACGATCACATAAACGGCCTGTAAATATCCCACAGATGGGTTAAGGCCTTTTCTCCCTTTAAGGAGAAAGTTTGGAGTATATTAGACCAAGCTAGCCCAATGTGGGTCGGTTGCCGAATTTCATTGAAATTAGACACATGCAGGTTTTTTCACAATGTTTTCCTTCATCACCGAAGACGAGATGATTATTAACAAAAATTAAGCACATGAGTTGAGATGGCCCAGTGGAGTCGAGATTGCCCAGTGGTGAGACCGCACGCATCCTAGCCTGGACAAGCACCGCTGATTCATGTGCTTAATTTGTCTTTATAATTAATTCATCTCGTGCTCAGCGGTGAAAGAAAACATCGTGGGGAAACCTGCATGTGACAAATTCTGCCACATGTGTATTCCACCAACCGAACAGCATGGTGGAATATGTTCCAAACCTTCTCCTCAAAGGTAGAGGAGGCCTTTAGCCCAGCAGTGGGAATTTACAGCCTGTTGTTGTTGTTGTAAGCACATGAAATTTCAGTGATACTGGATTGCACCCGCAATCATCGGTTAAGATGCACACGTTCTAACCACTGTGCCATCTTGCTTCTCGAAAACGATCGTGAAGCCTCAAATTAATCTAAGTATACTAACATTTTAAAGAAAAAAATATTTCAGTGCTGTCTTAACTAATGATCTTATTCTAAAAAAATAACTGGTAAATCAACATTATTCCTGAGTGTCATAAGGTACACCTGTAGCGTATAAATTGCACCCGGGTGAACCTGGGGCTAAAAGATAAATAAAAACATTCACATTGGTAAACTGAAAGTCAAGTCTTATTTAGAAATGTATAATAATAATAATAACCCTTTATTGTACACACACACTAAAAATAAATTTTACATTCAATAACACAATATATAAAAAATCTCTTGTAATGTATCTAATCTCTAATCATTTACCATTTGTTTCACGTGTATGAAAATAACTCAGTCCTAGTGTAACATCTTTGAAGTATATTTTCTACTTTTATTTAGAACTTTGTAAACATAATTCGGATAATAAATTCAACAACATGAAACCACCGATCATCATTGCGTCATAAAATCCCTTAAATTGAACTCGATTTCGAGACATCCTTAATACTTGGTAATACAATATAATAATTTATTGTAAACAAGGGCGATGAATCGATTTTTATCAAAAATTAGAAACTTGTTCCGTGCTGAAGAATCACAAATAGTTTTTATATAATTAGGGACGATTACCTTGCCTACACAAATCGAATATAAGATGCATATATCCTATTCTAATGCCATATTGTGCGTTGTTAATAGTACTTGATTCAATTAATTCGGCTTGATTCCCCTTCACTATATTTACTTTAATTTTACTTACAAACTTCCGATAATATAAAGACTAGATATTCAGAATGCCTTATTTTCTGTAATCTATTATTAATATCATAGATTATTGTAACTCTTGAGCAATTATTATCAAGCAATATCATTGTCAATGTCAAATGGTTGGAATTAACTACAGAAAATATATTTACCAAAATGACAGCACAATAGGTTGAATTTGTATCCCATAGAGCACAAGTTGAAATGAAATACAAAGGAAATTCGTTTTTATTTATTCAGATTTAAATGTTACTTTCGAAATCGCTGTCAGTCCATGTGAAGCCAACTAAATTGAAAGTTCCCCTCTCACCTTATCATTTTACCTAACGAAGTGCTGTCTCTAATTCGGAACGTTTGGCACACCGCCAGAACTTTCGTGTAGTTTAGCAGAAATTATCAGACGACCTACTTCATGTTTTAGCTTAGCTTATCAATTCGGTTGTTACAAATCTTCCTAGATCTATCTTAACAATAAACATCGGCAAATGTTCGACTCTTATTCGATTTTTTTATTTTTGCATAGACTTACTTTAAATTAATTTTAATTTAAATGAGCAGAGATGGCCCAATGGTTAGAACGTGTGCATCTTAACCAAGGCAAGCACCACTATTGTATATGTGCTTAATTTGTGTTTATAATTCATCTAGTGCTCGGCGGTGAAGGAAACATCGTGAGGATGCACGTGTCTAATTTCATCGAAATTCTGCCACATGTGCATTTCACCCGCATTGGAACAGCGTGGTGGAATATGTTTCAAACCCTCTCCTTAATGGAAGAGAAAGCCTTATCCCAGCAGTGGGAAATTTAAGGGCTGTTACTTTACTTTACTTTCTCTTTATAGATTTACTTTTTATATTTCAAAGGCAAAGTTATTTTAGGTTTATAAATAGAACTTTATTAACATAAGAATTAACAGCATTAAATGCTTAAATATATATATACAAATATTAACTAAAACTTGTTACTGTATAAATCTTGACCGCGTGGAATGGTGGCAAGAATGCTAGCTTATAAATTGTATTATAATTTTTATAAATTGGTATTAAATATTATATCATTATTTATTTATTTTTTTCGTTTCAGTCATGCCACATTTTAACGCATTAACCTTTGAATCGAAACAAATAATACATAGAGGTCATTTTAAATGAACTTTGGCCGAGACTTTTTATCTGAACAAATTTAGTCCTATATAATAAACTAATATCTTATGCTCGTTAGACTACTAATGGGTATTCCAACGAGATCGTTCCGTACTTTCTGAAGCACAGCTCTGTAATAAGTATTTCTGAGTTCAAATTTGCTCCTATGTACCAATAAACTTATTTTACTTTACTTGGTGGTAGGGTTTTGTGCAAGCCCATCTGCGTAGGTACTACCCACTTATCGGTTATTCTACCGCCAAATAACAGTACTCAGTATTGTTGTGTTCCGGTTTGAAGTTTGAGTGAGCCAGTGTAACTACAGGCACAAGGGACATAACATCTTAGTTCCCAAGGTTGGTGGCACATTGACGATGTAATGAATAGTTAATATTTCTTACAGCGTCATTGTCTGTGGGTGATGGTGACCACTAACCATCAGGTGGCCCATATGCCATCGTCCGCCTACCTATACCATAAAAAATAAAAAAAAAAACACTAACTACTAGTAACATCAAATTTATTTTCTGACCTAGACTCACGACCTTAACCACAAATCTATCGAGGCAGTTAAACATTCATATAAGCATTTTATCGATTAAATCAAAATGTTTTCTATTTATGTTGACATTTACAAGAACTATCGAATCATCAACAACTGTAACCATTTCGATGGATCCAATCGAAATACCGCAAAAACTTACTTACTCCTCTTTAAATACATTTTTATAAACTTTACAAACAACTTAATATGTAAATTCAGATACAGATTAATAAATAGATATAAATATAAAATAGTTAAAGATTATTTTAATAACAAAATCAAAAATGTGAAAATAAATAGTCTACAAGTAATTAAGTCAAACAAAAGACATCTGAATCATCACTAAACCTTTTGCTTCGTAACGCAAAGAACAAATATCATTTCTTTTTCTTGTTTAGAAAAAAAAATCTAGGCCGCTTGGCTCGTTTCCAACACAGACCGACGGATAATGAATAGACCTATGAGTGTTTCACTCGATACCTCTGTAGCATGATTTGTTTGAAATATCCTTATATAAAAGGACTCCTCTCGAATATACATTTACATACTCTGTAATAAATATGGAAATTACATGTTATTAAACCTAAGCTTTTGATCTTTATTTTGGTTAACGTGACTACTTTTTCTTTGCGGTTCTTATAGATACTTTTCGAACTGTTGGTTATAGATTATAAAATATTTTGGTTTTATTTTATTCACTTGCCAATGATATCCGTGATAAATATTATCTATTTCACTAGAAACTTTTTATTTGTTTTTGTTTTTTTTTTTTAATTCTTTAAATAATGCAAGTTTTGCAAAAGGTTTTATATAAATTCGGATTTTAATTATATGGGTTTTGCTATGCGATTCAGATACGTAGTTAATATATTTCTTATGCAACATTATCTTGTACGATTTCTATTTGAACCTTTCTTAACGAGTATCCCAAAAGCCAACAGTAATTCGTGCCAATTTTTTTCTCAACTTACAACGCTTGCTGGATTAACTCTTAAGTAGTGACACAGTTGAATTTTCCAGCGGTTGATAAATCATTATTACGTTGTATGGAAATATATATATATATATATATATATATATATTTCGATTTAAAAAATGATTAAACTCGTCAAGACAAGACAGGCATGACAGGCAAGACTGATATAAACATATGTTACTTTCAGGTACAAATTAATTTTAGAATTTTAAATTAAAGACAGATACAGCCTTCTAAATGCGTTGCTTGAGCAATACGATATACATATGTATATTATATGGACATTCAGTAAATACAGGTTCTAGTAGATAGCAATCTCACTTGAGGAGAAATTGTGATCACATAAAATTAGCTTAAAAGGGCTATTTATAATTTAACGAAATAGTCCCTATGATGTTATAAAGTAACAGTTTCGTTAAAATTTTGGCAGTTTAAGATCTCACTAGATTTATTTATTTTAAAAACAGTGATGCTACAATCCTTACCAGATAGCAAATAATATTTTTTAAATCGAATACTTTTAAAATGAGAACGATTGTAACGATTTCCCCAAAAACATTTTTTTACTATAAATAATGAGGCTAATACGAACGTCTTAGCAGATATTAAAACCGATAACAATCTGTACGAAGCTGATCATACTGACTTCCATACAATGGCTTATGGTTCAATAGGAAAGACGCAATTTGCTGTATACAATGCGCCGTTCTTGTGTATTCTGATTTTTGTAATATAACCCTTATCTCTATTGTAATAAGATTGACAAGAATTGGGCGATTTATCGTAGCTAATAACAAAAGAGGAAATATTTATATTCAACGCGCTTGGGTAGGTCTTTTTAACGTTGGAATTTTTTTTCTTTTTGTGTAATAGTTATAGCTGAGATTGGCCAATATACGAACAGATATTATAAAATAATGTACATTTTAAAGGCTACATAGAAGATATTATTAATGAAACTGATTTAATGGAGTATTGATATTTGTGGGGTAATTAACGAAAAACAGTAAAATTATAGCATGAAATAAGTAAATAATTACACTGACACACAAAATTAGATGCGTGCAAAACGGTTTTGGCTAAGTGTAAAATGGATTTTAAAATTTAGTTTCAAGATTTGACCCACACATATAAATTTAAGTATTTACAATGTTACAATAATCAAGTGTTAGAGATTCAATTAAAAATAATGTAACTATTATTTAGTTATAAGGATTTTAGACAAAATAATTGACCAACGAACACATCCCATTATAAATATAATACAAATTGCTGCTAGAGCGCGCTGGAATTATGATTATAATTATAATAGTTTCATTATTATCATAATTACTTTACATACATTATTATTATAATAAAACAAATATGCTGTCACTTTCATTGTTATAGATTGATGTTAAAAAAAAGACGCATCGTTTTTGAATCTGTATTTGATTTTATTGCTTCACTATAGTGTTTGCTTTTTGCTTGATAAACTAAGCTTACCCCCATTGTAGTCCTCCTATTAAATAAATACATAGTTAATCAAAGATTATAAACTCCAGGTATTCTAAAAATATAATAATAACCTTCATATTACTTTACTGCTAGGTTAGCGTAACGTTAAGCAACAGAATATAATCTTGAACCGCTTTTAAAATTAAAAATGTCACGAACGTCGAAACAAACCATCAGACTGATGACTGAGAGGTACTCAGCTTTCAGCTCTTCAAACAAAAATACGACGAGACTGACGCAAGCGTTGTTTGAAGCTTTCATTAAAAAGGGTCGCCCTAAGGGGTCATTTGGGCCTGACCCTGACCCTTCAGCATAAAGACTCCACTTACGGACTGGTTTGACGGGACGATTTTCGAGATTTCTGTTAATTAATTCTTAGACGAATTCCACTGATTAAAAGATTAAGCGCCCTCTGATTTCGCACAAAATTGCCCATCGGAATGGACAATCTGAAGTTTAAATTTTACTCAGTTATCTCGACGATGTTCTATAAAGACATGTTTACGAATGTAGTGATTATGTATTTACGTTTAACTTATCTACATTATTTCATTACATACGTACATACAAATGTAAATTTACTCTAGTCGAGTAATCTCTTATAAGGATAATAGGGTTTAAATATGTTCAATGATCCAGAATGTCGATTCGACCGAAAAAACTCTTTTACAAGTCATGCACATGTACATATAACGTCTTCTCCAGCATGTGTGACAAATAAAATTAAGTGATATAACCCATTAACGCGGTATGTCTCCCGCGAACTGCCGCATGCTATCGCGCGCGTTGTAATTTTATATGTAGGTAGTACGACACAACTTAGATGTCGCATCGGCAAAATTCGTAAAACCGATCACATCCGAATTAAGTACGCTATCCCAAATTATCAATATTTATTTCTCATGCGAATATGATCTTTGCACAAACGTTATAACTTGTAATATAACATGACCTAATATATTCGTCAATTTGACGCGTCGATTTACATGCACTTGCTTTCTCTGACGCGTGAATCTATAGCGACGAGTAGAGTCGAAGGGCGCGATAGGGAACTGTTTCTATTGGTTGTGTAAATCGACAGTAATCGGTTTTATTTTCATTCCATTGCATATTCCGATACTACATCTAGCTTTGTGTCGTACTATACATAGTTCTTTGGCGCCGAGTCTTGTCACGGAACAAATCGCGGAATCTGCACCGAACGATCTGTCATGGAAGTGTGTTACGGCTCTAATTCATATATAATCATGTGCGGTATAAAAAGCCATATTTGTTGAATATTTAACACGAGGAAAGTAACAAATATATTTATATGACGACTATTGAAAACAGAATAATTTGGTGTACCTACCTACTTTAATACTTTCTCTTTGACCATGTACCGCACTGAAGAAATTAAATTCGATCACATCAGGTCAAGTCTTAGTTTCTTAAACTTTTCGGGGTCTAATAAACCACGTACTGGTATTATGATAGTTTTCATACGAAGTCTTAAACGCCTCGTACCGCAAGAATAGAAAAATAAAAACATGATGCCACGTAAGTAAATGCTAAGTAAATGATAATTGAAACAAAATTATTTACCTGTATTTATTTCACAAATTTAGCAGGTACTGCAGGGATTACTTTAATTCGCACTTGAATATTCAACACTGTAATTCGATATAGGGCATATAGATTAGGAGTCCACGTGGTAATGCCCGCGTCGGATTCGAGGTTTGTTTATAATATAATATGCAAAGGGTCAGATCTTTCAATGGGACGATTTACATGGATCGAGCCCAGATAAACATTTGGCAAATGGGCCAAGGTCACTCACCAAACCTTTGCCTCTGGCCAAAGTCACGAGAGGTCGAGCATTTTCTTGAGGTTATTCCATCTGTATTTAGTAAAATGAACATTTTCATTTGGTTTTATGACTGTGCTTTGTTCACTGAACGCATTTTTGTTAATGTATGTTATGCAATGTAATTCGTGTGTCCTTAGTCTAAATTCCCACTTATTTGGGGTCAGTACAGTGTCAACTGTATGAAGAAAAAAATATTTTGGCATACTTATACCGCCAGTCAGCAATTGCCAAGAAAGAGAAATAATAAAATTAACTTTTTACTATTTTGGTCTGGCGATTGAACTCAGAACATCAGATTCTGCAGCCTTGTAGCTACTACAATAAAAAAGGTCAAAATCCAGCATCCAACCAATATGTATATTGTATCCTTTTTATCGCTTACTATAGTTAAATATTGAATAATATGCATATTTATTAATATTATTTTTGAATAATCATTTATAATCTCATATTTTGATGCATTTTGAAATATATGAACTGTATATTTATGTATAAACATAGATTGTTTTAGTACTAAACAATATATCCGTACCATCTTATCTTAAGCATTTCTTAGGGTTCCGTAGCCAAATGGCACAAAACGAAATCCTTGTGAATTCGTCACGTAGTATGTCTGTCTGTCCTTCCGTATGTCAGAGGCAATTATTTCCGAAACTATAAGAATAATAGTGTTAAAAATTGAAAAGTATTTTCACATAAAAGTTGAGCTGAAACTCAAACATTTTTTCTTAAGGTTTCTGATATCATTTTATTCTAAACTGAATATTTTGCGAGAGAGACAATTCCAAATTCTTAAATTGTGTCCCCTGTGTCTAATAAAATAAGAGGATGATAAAACTAAAAAAATTATGTACGTTACCACGCAAACTTCCACCGAAAATCGGTTGGAAAGATATCTACTAAGGAGGTTTTTTTATCGTCATAAATCGTAAGCCGCAATTTACCTTTTATTTAATCAACTCAAATATAAAAAAAAAATTAATCACATAAACCGTTATTTTCTAATAATAAACCTGAAATAGGTGCCGAAGTAATAAAAAAATCACTATTATTAAAACATCGTTCAAAGTTACACCAAACTATAAGATCTTATATATTATGTTATTTGCTGCTGCTACGGAACCATTCATGGGCGAGTCCGAATAAGACTTGGCCGCCTTTTTTCAAATTGCACATGATTCTCAATGATATAATTTTCAATTATTTACTTTTATTGATATATAAATATATAAGGAGTCTGTAAAAATATTTGTGTTCACGTTAATGAACCGTATTTAGTAAATACATATAATAACATAAAATGATTGCGCGTTCAAATTATTAAATTTAATTAATTGGCGTACTGACAAATAAATAAATATGAAACAACATCACATACATTACTCTGATCTCAATGAAAGTAGCTAAATCACTTGTGTTATGGAAAATCAGAAGTAACGACGGTACCACAAACACCCAGACCCGGACGAGAACCGGTGTAATCAACGTGGTATGGATGTTGGCTACAAACACCAGACCCAAAACAACTTAGAAAACTAATGATAATCTACATCAACTCGGCCGGGAATCGAACTCTGGACCTCGGAATAGCGTTCCCATGAAAAACGGAGTACACCACACGACCACGGAGATCGTCATACATACATTTTTTAAACTTAAACGAATATCCAAACTTACATTCACTTTTTACTTGGTGGTAGGGCTTTGTGCTATCCCGTCTGGGTAGGTACCACCCACTCATCAGTTATTCTTCCGCCAAATAACAGTACTCAGGATTGTAGTGTTCCGGTTTGAAGGGTGAGTGAGCCAGTGTAACTACAGGCACAACGGACATAACATCTTAGTTCCCAAGGTTGGTGGCACATTGACGATGTAAAGAATAGTTAATATTTCTTACAGCGTCATTGTCTATGGGTGATGGTGACCACTTACCATCAAGTGGCCCATATGCTCGTCCGCCAACCTATACCATAAAATAAAAAACTTTCAATATTAGATAGAATTACTTCACAATATACGTTATTTTATTTCATTCCGTATATTTCTAATAAAATGGACCAAACATTAATAACTAAAACGCAACTGAGATGGATATTCAAGGGATCCTGGGCAAGATACACGCTCATGACTTAGGCAGTTTTAAGTCGGATAACGTAATGTATTTAGGGTATGAATATTTAACAAATAACTCACACGCTGACTCGAGCTGTATTAATGCGCATATACTACGATGTAAATAGTATTAAAATGGATTGATATATCGCGTGCGGTTACCGTGCTTACGATATTCTTTTTTTTATGGTATGGTAGGTGGACGAGCATGTGGGCCGCCTGATGGCATGTGGTCACCATCACCCATAGACAATGACGCTGTAAGAAATATTAGGTATTCCTTACATCGTCAATGCGCCACCAACCTTGGGAACTAAGATGTTATGTCCCTTGTGCCTGTAGTTACACTGGTTCACTCACCCTTCAATCTGGAACACAACAATTCTGAGTACTGTTATTTGGCGGTAGAATAACTGATGAGTGGGTGGTACCTACCCAGACGGGCTTGTACAAAGCCCTATCACCAAGTAAAGTCCTTTAGAGTCCATGATAAAATAAGAGTTTATTTTTTTTGTTTTTAATTATTCCTAGGTAACGTGGCATAATATAGTAAAGCTCCCACTTGACGTATATTTTTATAACATCTTCAACGATCATATAATACTTCAATCAATTTATACAGAACCTTATTGATTATAAAACTAAACCATTATCAATGCTTTTGAATCACTTCGTCTAGACAGACAGACAGACGCGGTATAGTATTTTATGTACAGTCACAGTCATAGTAATAAATATAACATAGCGTCTAACAACCCAGTGTGCGCCGTCAGTTGTGCGATCAGCATTTCTCTATAAGAACTCACTTCGATTATCACTAGTGATATTATAAAAACCGACACTGATATTTTTTCATGAGGTCAATTTTGTATATTTTGTGATCGTATTTAGAAGTTATACCGAACGTGTTCATATAGAATACGAACACTTACTCGCTTCCTTTGTCTATTATTATTTTTCTAAAAATGAATTCTAAAAAGTCTATTCTTAGCTTATTTAAAGATAGACAAGAGAAAGGTATTGTGGAAATATGTCAGACTTGATAGCGGAAGTCACAAGATGTCCATTGAACCTTGTTGAAAATTGATTCCACCGACTCAGTTCTCAAACCGTAACATTAATAATATAAGGTTCATTTAAGAGTATGGTATAGCTGGTCCGAAATGACCCAGTGGTTAGAACGCATACATCTTAACCGATGATTGTGAGTACAAACCCAGGCAAGCACCACTGAATATTCATGTGCTACTTTGTGTTTATAATAAGTCATCTCGTGATCGGCGGTGATGGAAAACATCGCTAGGAAACCTGCATGTGACTAATTTCATTAACATTCTGCCACGTGCGTGTTCAAACAACCAGCTTTGGAACAGCGAGTTTGTATGTGTTCCAAACCATCTTCACAAATCAAGAGTATTTATCCCAGCAGTGGGAAATTTACTGGTTGTTGTTGTTGTATAACTGATCACAGCATAAGAAGATCAAAAATTATACAATCGTTAGAATTCCTGAATATTAACCGAAAATAAAAGATTTGAATCCAAGCAAACAGTTCTTAATTCAAATGTGCTCCAACTTCGTACAGGGAGATGAAACCATCTTGAACATAGAAGTAAAGTCTAGTGGAATATGCACAGTAGTCTTGGTACTCAACTAAATTATGTTAATAATATCATTCACTAAACTATAATTTTTTCCGAACAAAGTTGGGTCCAGTAGCTAGTCTGTTGGAAGTCACAGAACAGTTATACTATATTATATATCTAATAATATGTCTATATCATATCGTTAGTCTCAACGTTTATGCCCGTATTATGCTAAATAAGGACGCACTTACCGATAAGATGTTTATTGCAAATATAACTCTTTCTTATGTTATCTAGAAGGTACATTTATTATTATTATTATTGTATTCATCTGTAATGCTTTACGAAGCTTTTACTCTTTCATATAAAAAAAATATTTATTTATACAGGTTGTCTCAGAAATCAATGTCAAACTGGTAATGGGCGATAGGTCAGTTGAGGATGGTTATCAGAAAATATAAGAAAAAAATATTTATAACAAACAAAAAGTAATTGGCTATTTAAAAAAATCGAAAATTTGATACCCACAGTCTTTGAAGACTTGTTACCACGAATCTTGAGCATGCGTTGATTTTTTTTTGTTTAACGATTCTCTGAATAACCGTTTTAAATATTGCAATCGAAAATAACACTTTTAAAATGACATAATTTTTATTGCATATATTGGTTTCGAATGAATCTGGATGTTTTTATGTCTAGCAACATTTAAATTATACACAAAACAAATATTAATTACATCAGTATTCAAAATTCAAAAATAGAACATGTTTATTGAAAGCTAGCTTGAGTTCCAACGTAAAAACCATCAAAGAGATCGTAAAGCTCACGCTTAATTAATTACCGACGTAATAGGTGCGTAGCATCGGACCCCATGTGGTTAGATTAGGGGAGTTGCCCTCTGTAACCCACTTTAACATGACCATTAGGACGCTGTAAGATTACTTATTGCTATTCACAACTAAGATGATAAGGACTTTCTAATTAATAGTTAGTTGATCACCATAGAGCTAAGATAGCCCAGTGGTTAGAACGCGTTCATCTTACCACTTTACCACTATATATATATAGTGGTGCTATATATAGCACCGTCGAGCACGAGATGAATTATAAACACATATATATATATATATATATATATGTGTGCTTAATTTGTGTTTATAATTCATCTCGTGCTCGACGGTGAAGAAAAACATCGTGAGGAAACCTGCATGTGTCTAATTTCATTGAAATTGTGGCGCGTGTGCATTCCAACAACCCGCATTGGAACAGAGTGGTGGAATATGTTCCAAACCCTCTCATTAATGGGAGAGGAGGCCTTAGCCCAGCAGTGGGAAATTTACAGTCTGTTACTTTGATCACCATATAATTCTGCAATTTATACTACAAAATACTAGACTATGTACTATAAATTAAACGTTGTATTGATCAGAAATAGGTTTTGAATGTGACAGATAATTTAATATATGAAAAATGTAGAATTAATTATAAAAAAAATAAAATAAAAAAAAGCCTTTTATTTCTTTACTTAAATACAATGTTAGTTTTACTGTTTACATTTTTATTTTTTGTTGGTTACGGTATCTTTTCCATTCTAGTTGATTTAATTTAATTTACTTATCTAATTTCCGGTTCCGGTGGTGTAAACGTAAAGACGTAATGATTAGTGGTCTGTGTTTTTTAATTCGAATACCGTGTAAATAGCATCAGGTGCAACACAAAAACACTCAAACCACAAACATAACGCGCCAAAGTGCATTAACAAACGATAAACTAAGTGAAAACTGAACTATTAAAACCTTTTGAGAGATAAACATCAAAGGACATTTAAGGTTAGCTGTCATTACTACTTGTGTCAACTGTCAAGACAATACAAGTTGACTGTACCAGTGCAGTGTTACCATATTAAATATCTCAAGCTAGTACCAACCTAACAACCTTATAGCTGCGTTCACACAATTACGTTCCGCGTTAAGCAAAACATTTTGTATGGAAATGGATAGCCTACAAAAATTATTCGAACAAGTAAAACTTGAAATGTCAAAACAAACAAAGGAAATTGTAGCACAGTTAGACGAGAAGTTAGTACCATTAACACGAGAAATTCAAGAATTGAGATTGGAAAATGAAACATTGAAAGAAAAAATATACTACCTTGAAAAACATAAAAGAGTTAACAATATCATTTTATACGGACTACATGAAAGCGAAAATTCAATTAAAACACTTATTCAACTTGTTAAAAAGAAATTTAAAGACGACTTGAATATTTTAGTGGAAGACAGTGACATTAATACGATATACAGAATCGGTAAAAGAGACAAGCAAAAAGAAAAAGGGAGGCCAATACTCATATCATTTGTCAACAACTGGAAAAAAAGCGAAATTATGAAGAACAAAAACAAATTAAATAACAATGTCTATGCTTCTGAAGATTATCCGAGGGATGTGCTTAATAGGAGAAAGGAACTACTACCAAAACTTGAAGAGGAGAGGAAGAAAGGGAACTATGCAACAATAAATTACGATAGGCTTATCGTCAAAGACGGCAAATCAGGAAACGTGAAACGCAAAAGAGACTCCCCCGCCTCGCCAAGCATATCTGAACAACCCCGTAAACAACAAACAACCAAAGCAAACAGACGCAATGCATTCGATTTGATGAGGAATAGAAGCAACTCCCTTCCTATTGGTAATCACCCGTCCGAACCAGAAGCATAGGATAAAATCATCAGCCGCCGGAACAGTAAAACTACCAATAAAGTACCAAATAAAATTAGTAAAAAAACATTCCCCAAGCCGACTGGTCCTCGTGGGGAATTAGGCCACTACCCTCCATCAAATGCAAAAGATACATGCAAAGCATCAACTCTAAAAGTGTGCACATTTAATGTAAGATCCTTATTATCAACAGAAAGATACCTTGAACTAAACTATGCCCTAAAAAACGTCAATTGCGATATCTTAGGAATCTCAGAAGTCAGAAGATTGGGATGTAATATAGAAGAGCACCTAAATTATATTTTTTGCTACATTGGTCAAACGAAAGGTCTGCACGGAGTAGGATTTCTTATTAAGAAAAAATATAAGAAAAATATTACTAACTTCATAGGAATTTCGGAAAGAGTAGCATTTTTACAACTAAAATTTGAAAATTTTAATTTATCAATAATCCAAGCATATGCACCTACCGAAACAGCATCAGAAGATAAAATTGAACAATTTTACAAAGAAATGGAATCAGCGCATGAACTAGCATTTAATGACCAAGTCATAGTAATGGGAGATTTCAACGCGAAAATAGGTTGCTCAAAAGCAAATGAATATCCCATCATAGGTCAACATGGTTTTGGAGAACGAAACGCAAGAGGTGACCGCCTTATTAACTACGCTTTCGAACATAAATTATCTATAATGAATACATTTTTTAAGAAAAAACAAAATCGCAGATGGACTTGGATGTCACCTGACCAAAAAACAAAGAATGAAATCGATTACATAATGACAAACAATCCCAAGCTAGTACTAAACGTGGAGACAATAAGTAATATTCCTTTTCCCTCTGATCACAGACTAGTGAGAGCAACGGTACTACAAAAACATCCACCAAAGAGCAGAAAGAACTACACAACACCACCTAAGATACCGAAGTCAAAAGCAGAAATAGAAAGTTACAAAACATGCCTAAAAACAAAACTAGGAAACAATAAAATGAACTCAGATGATACTCAAATATACTACGATTTCCTAGAAAAAAGTATAGCAGAAAGTCTGAAGTTGAAAAATAAAACTCAAGCAGAAGGACATAAAATATTCAGTAGAAGTACAATTGAATTAATTAATAGACGCACCGAGTTAATACACAACAAACACAAAACAAAAGACATGAAAATTGAACTTACTAGAATATACAAAGAAACCAGCAGATCCATCAAGAAGGACTACAGTAACTATAGACATGAAGTTATCACAAGAAATATAAAAAAATTTAGAAGTACAAAAAGAGCCTTCAAGGAGCTCTCCACACACAAAACATGGATTCATAAGCTAGAACAAAACTCAGTAAAAACCAACTCAAGGAAAGATGTTCTAAAACACGCAACTAACTTCTATAAGGAACTATACCGGAAAAGAAATAAAAATGATATCGAGATAGAAGCCAACAATTCTAACGAAAATAATAAATCGTACATAGAACCAATCAGAGACATAGAAGTGTACGAACATATCAAGAAGTTAAAGGATGAGAAGAGTCCCGGTCCAGATGGAATATACAACGAAGTTCTCAAATCAGCTGCACCCATTTTAATCGACCATCTAACAAGATTATTTAACATGATAATGGATACTGAAACCGTACCAGAACAATGGCGCACATCTGACATAATTCTAATTTTTAAAAAAGGAAATCCCTCTGACGTGGGAAATTATAGACCCATAAGTCTACTTTCGAGCATGTACAAGCTGTTCTCATCTATACTTTTAACGAGAATAACAGGAACTATCGATAAAATGCAACCAACAGAGCAAGCTGGGTTCAGATCAGGCTTCAGCACAATGGACCACATACAGACGCTAGAACAAATAATAGAAAAACACCAAGAATTTAATAGACCCCTGTATGTGGCCTTCATAGATTACAGCAAAGCATTTGATAGCATTAGCCACTACTCAATTTGGAATGCATTACAATGCTCAAATGTGCACCAAAAATACATCAACATCTTAAAAAATATCTATACAAATAGCACAAGTAGAATAAAACTAGAAACTAGAGGTGACGTAATAAAAATAGAAAGAGGTGTCAGACAGGGAGATCCTTTATCGCCGAAACTCTTTATTGCGGTACTCGAAACCATATTTCGAAAGTTAGACTGGTCAAACAAAGGGGTGCTAGTAAACGGAAAATATCTAAACCACCTAAGATTCGCTGATGACATAGCTATAATTGCCGAAACTCCAAGGGACATTGAAGAAATGATGAGGACACTGGATCATGAAAGCTCAAAAATTGGTTTAGAAATGAACTTAAATAAAACAAAGATAATGACTAACAGTTATGAGCGACCTATCATAATAAAAGGAGACTACATAGAATATGTCCAAGACTATATATATCTGGGTAAACAAGTATCATTTAACAGGACTAGCAACGAAGAAGAAATAACAAGGAGAATTAATGTTACATGGAAAAAATTTTGGTCTCAGAAAGAAATTCTAAAAGGTCATTATGGATTGCATTTAAAAAAAATCGTATTCGATACTTGCCTCTTGCCATGCTTATTATATGGATGCGAAACATGGGTATTCACAAACAAAGCAAAGCAGAAAATCAAATCCACCCAAACAGCAATGGAAAGGAGTATGTTGAAAATCAGAAAAATACATAAAGTGAGGAACGAAACTATCAGACAAAAAACCAAAATCAACGATGCTCTGAAACATGCACTCACACTTAAGTGGAAGTGGGCTGGACATATCTCACGATATACTGACAAAAGATGGACTATTGAAACCACAAGATGGAACGGCCCTGGGGGAAAGAGAAGTGTTGGTAGACCAAGAAAACGGTGGGCTGATGATATCACCAATGTCACAGGGAGCGACTGGCTAACAGTAAGCAAGGACAGAGAGACGTGGAAAAAACTGGAGGAGGCCTTTACCCAAAAAGGGGTCCATATTTCACACAATGGAGACTAACCACACTAACAATAAATTAAGAAAACTTACTAACAAACTACTAATTTCATTTGAAATGTTATATTGAAATATGGAATAAATGGCTTTATTATTATTATTATTATTATTATCTAATTTTATAGCTAGTTAACCTATTTAATTTAAATTTTACTAATTTATGATATCTTAAATTTAAGCAAGAACCCCTGTTAGGGTAAAGGCCTCCTCCAAGGATTGCCATTGTTCCCTGTTGAGTGCTATTTGACCCCATTTTGGGCCAATTTGGGCAGAATTAATTATAAAATACAAAAATATATACAAAAGTACTTTAAATTCTAGTCCATCCTTCGCTGCATTTAAAAGCGCGATTCTTTAAAAAATGACTTCGTACTTCACTTGTAAAATCTTGGTATAAATAAATAAATTAATTATAGTAAAATTATAATTACTTTAATGGATATCACATTTCGATATTCACGCTCGCATTCTTGCGTGAGTTCCGAATTTCTTCTTACAGAATAACTCTTCATGTCTTCATATACTGTATTTCAGCTACTTTTTTCGCTCATGAAAACTTTCAAAAAGGTAACCGAACCTAGGAGTAACTAAGTACTCCCGACTTTAATCATGTCATGTTGACTAACGTATGAATGAAAATGAAATATAATGATCAAATTTTAATTTACTATCATATCTTATCTGAAGTCAAATATTTTGCATTCATCATTAGAATGGCATTGTCCTCTCCGCCCACATGCATAAACAAACAGAAGTAATCACTCATCATTACACTACCAAAATAAAAATTACGGTTAATCTGATCGCTTGTCTCTTTTATTTTGTTGAGTTTAATGATTTACTCCTCTTTTAAATTGCCAAACAGCAATTCAAAGTAATTGGAAACTAGTTCGGTAGGATAACTGATGAGCGAGGAGGTACCCAGACAAAGGTCATTTGTATTGCTCTTAATAATAGGGTGCAGACACGGTACCTAATGTTTCTTGTAGTACAAATACCTAAAGTAACTGCTATTTGTAAGTGAATAAATATTCTCATCACCAGCACCCAGACTAATGGAATTAAGATTGTAACGAACAAATGAAAATAAAGAATTTATGAATTGACAAATACCTTCTTCGTCGATTTTCTCCCTTTCAGTATATCATTCAAACTTACTCACTATTGAGGTGATCATTGGTCATTAAATCAGTCAACCTCACAGACTATATCCAAAAATTTTAGAATCCTTGATTCTTGGGCTGATTCCTTCTGACTGATTAGGTTACAGATATCTGCTATTCTTATTACATGACTAAATTTGACTACCTCATCATATACGTGATGGATGGATTGTAACTTTTATTTCACTTTTTTGATTAAAATCAACTATAAGCGTAATTTAAAATATTTATTATAGATGTTAAAAAGCCTTCGATTTATGTTTGATTAAATATTTTACTTATTGTTGGTTCTTCTTGTCAAATTGAATCGATAGTTTATTGAATCTTGAGAAATAAAATACGAAGTTTCTTTACTTACTACTGCTATTTACTACTTTTACTTTCAATTACTATTTCGGTATTTTTTTATAGTATTTTGTCTTTTGTCTGAGTTTTCTTATTGGCCTTTTTATTGCGATGCATAAAGGTGTTATGCTCACGTTAAATGTTCTCGTAAATTAACAAACATTACAGAACGGTCATTGCGTGTATCCCTTTTTTTTATTTTCCGTATATAAAAAAAATAAATACACTTACTACTTTTTTCAAGGGTGGCAGGTTTTTGCAAATCCGGCCTTTGTCCTACAAAGTCATAAATATCATAATATATCCCTTGAAATAATTAAAGACTCATTTAAATGTAAGCCAAAAATGTTACATATTACTTTTTGGACAAAGATTGGATTTGTAAAAACCTACCTACTACTTGTATGAGATAAATTTCAAACATGATTTTTGCTTGAATTTTTTTTTTATATTTACAAGATTTATTCATTCAAATTTATCATGAAGACCAATTCAGTTTCTATCAATCAATTGAGCCTAAATTCATACATTTTTGGGCATGTGACACTACTATCGAATAGATAATTTTAATTGTTTTAGCAAATGGATTCAATGAACACTTGTAAAAAGATTTTAATCATGTTGATGATAGCGATATAGCAATGTTCGAGCTAATCTCATCTTCACTCTCTCAATTCAATGGAATGCATTCCAAAACGACCAGGAAAAGTGCAGGTGTAGTTTTAAATTTAAAGGAAGGAACTTTAAAATTTCTCACTATTACTGCTACTCAGAATTTCTAAGAGGAAAACATACGACAAATTAGTGATCTATTCCGGGACTCAAACGCGATCTTTAGAAGCTAGCTACTAGACCAAGAAGGTTTTTTATCAACTTATTATAGTACAGAACAGTGTAGTTTCGCTCTTCGTTGTTAAAAATATTTTGAATTTTAAAAATGATATCGACCGTAGCTATATCCATAACAATAAGCGTTTGCCGTAAATTTAAAACAAAGCTCAGTGTCTGTATATTGTCGCACCATCTGGCAGGCATTTTATAAATACAAAAACAACGTTTTTACATACAAATATTTAGTAGTGTCTAAAGCTAGTATTTATTACAATTACAGTTAGGTTTATTTTATATACACGATATTTCAAGCTGCATGATTTATGAAACCGTATCATGGTTTTGTGTCTTATTGGCATGATATGGATTGAAATAGTACATGGCGATGAGTGTGAGAGGGGCGAGATCACTGTTACCCCTTAAGAAAGCTCCGCTGAGTCAGGAGCGGAGTATTGAACAGGAGGGGCCATATGGAGGATTTGCCATATCGATACAATATCGCAGCGTCATCAATCCTTGATGAGGACGATCATCGTCGTACTACATCAACGACACATAACCTATAACGGTTACAAGGGGTCCAATTGCCTTTCTGGAAGCTTCCATTATATAGAAATAAGGAGTCAGAAATTGTGAAACTTAAACGAAGATTACGATGTTCGGAAACGAGTAAGAACAATTCAATTTTAACGTTGTTAATTTGTATTCTCGGCAGTCACATGAAACATCAAGGCGATCGTTATTTGATGAATGACCGTTTGCAATATCTCCACATTTAAGCAGCGTTGCGTAATTATCTCCAAATATTCTCCTCTGAAAAGAGATGAGTCCCAACAGCAGTGGAATTAATTCAGCATTCTTTTACAATACATCTGAAGTTACATTACGTTTGTCTCACGTCTTATGTAAGCAGAAGTTATTCTTCCTTTCAATTTCATCGTAATCTTTTAAAAATCGAACAAAATATTTATATAATGCATGGCGTCAGCTGCATAAATAAGGTTTTATATCCCAGCACAGCGCAATGTTCACACTTGAACAGCTCGCATGAAAAATGCAATTTAACCATACATAAAAAATAAACGTTAAAAATATGATAAGCCGTATCATATGTTTTGATAGTAACAACGTTTAAAGAACGGTTTATGTTCGATATTTAAAATATACATTTTACAATGTTGTTTTTTAAAAAGTTTTTATATAAATTGATTTGTTTATGAGTTTGCGGATTTCGCAAGCTCTTATTGTACAGGATTGAATTTTTACGAGTGGGTTCAGGAGAATGACAATGTAGTTTTATGGTAAGCGTGTTTTGATTATATAGCCCGGTTCAGCCCTAGATTAAGGAACGCCTCAATATGGACATAACCTTTTTAGGTTTTCATTTATTTTTTTAAATATAGAAGCAACGGCTAGTGCTATAACTACCATTAGACTGATAGAAAAACTCGA
The DNA here is from genome assembly GCF_905220365.1 of Vanessa cardui. Classification (NCBI taxonomy): domain Eukaryota; kingdom Metazoa; phylum Arthropoda; class Insecta; order Lepidoptera; family Nymphalidae; genus Vanessa; species Vanessa cardui. The sequence continues at coordinate 1,330,526 of NC_061127.1, read as the reverse complement.
TGCAGGTGGTAGGCGTATCTATGAGAATGGTAATATGTATTGTATTGAAATATATAAAATATATTGAGATAATATGTTAACAGGTAATAAGCTCATGATATTTAGGAAACCATCAAGGCAACAACATAGCTTCTAAAACATGTACAATTACTATGGAAATTCTAATAGTTACTGTGTTCTACTGATTGCTTCTCATAATTACAAAAAAAAAACTAAATCTGATATAAATTTAAAAATGAATTTATAAATGAACATCATAAAATTAAGCACCATACTGATTCGCCTATCCTTCAATCCAATCAGAATTGAGCATTTGCTTGAAATATCTGATATATTTATTTTTTTAAATTAAAAAAAAAAACATTACGCTTAGTCGACTGCCTATTATTTTCTAAAGCACAGAATTACTCGCTCGTAATCCACTGAAAGGACTAAAGAGAAAAAAAAAAACAAAGAATTTTAAGTCGGCAGTTATTCGGCAACCATCGGTCTAAGCCTCGCACATTTATTTACCCGCCCTTAGCAAATTAACTGGGGCTAGTAAAAAATCGCTCTCTAAAATTCGCGGGTGTTGTACTAATGACGTAACTAAATGAGCGAACGAGCGAATGAACAAATAGGCCGCAAACGAACGGTTAATATGCATTGACGTTGAATGATTCTCGCGCGTTAATCATTCAAAAGGGTTTGAAAAAGGAATTGGTATTCGCAACCATGTTTTATTGATGTTTTGATTTGAATCAGTCGGTCGGAACGATTTGTTTGTTTGCTATCGGTCGGGCTGTGGTTTTATTGACGGATTCTTTATTTGAAATTATATTCGTTGCCTTCTTCGGATCGTATTTTTGGGTTCGTTCGTAATTTGAATAAACATTTATTTTATATATGAGTACGAGACGTCTAGACTTTTGCCGTTATACCTTTATTGAACACTATTCAATATGCAAAACACAAACATATAACTATTGTCTATCAGCCAACTAAAAGAAGTGAAATGTATAAATGAAATACTGGATAAAATATTTTGTTAAAATTAAAAACGAAAAAAATCAACAATTGTAAACTTGGACATTAATTGATTGATCTGAAAAGTTTTCTTTGCTTTTGGTATACCGTTTACTGAGGGATAGGCTGTAAAATTCACGCTACAACTCTCGGGAGGTTCCCAGTATAAATAAAAAGCCTCCAACCCGTCAAATCGTAATGAATTATAATCTAAATTAAACACGATTGAAGCTGAGGGTCATATCTAGCGTGTCACGTACGTGTATAATAAGATCCTACACACAATGTCCTACAAAGAGGCGGTAGACAACAGTAAAGCCCTAAGTCGGAACGATTTTGCCGACATCTCCAATAAATGTCGTCCAATTTCAGCAAATTTGCTTAAAACCTTAATGAGTTGAGAGGCATAACCAAATCTGATAGACGGGGGAAATGTTTTTTTATCTTACTAATATTATAAATTAATTTGTTAGGCAATAATGCCAAAAGCTTACCTAACACTTAATCACTTGTAGGTCCGGCTGCGAGCGGGAACTTGTGATACATCGTTGTTAAAATTAATCCCTGACCTATATCATTACCACTGTAAACACATATTTCCTTAACCTCAATAACAATGCGCGAAATAAAAAAGAACTCCAACCAATATTTCCATAAAGCAAAATATACTCTCGAATAATGAAAGCAAAAACACAATAATAGTTTGAAAGCTAAAAGCTTTTCACATAAATGCCAATCCATTATCATACACGAAACGTCGGTTAAATGTTATTAACACTCGCATGACAGATTAAACAATCGGACAGTTTAATTATGACGTGGTAAATATTAAGTATGAAGTCAGTATCGATATATCATTTATTATTCTTTTGAATTTATGGATAATATTGTTTAATTGCTGGATTAACCGACATCTTGCCACATAGGTGAGATGGCCCAGTTAAACGATGATTTCGGGTTCAAACCCAGGCAAGCATCACTATATATATGTGTTTAATTTGTGTTTATATTTCATCTCGTGCTCATCGGTGAAGGAAAACATCGTGAGGAAAAAATGTGTCTAATTTCATCGAAATTCTGCCACATGTGCATTCCACCAACCCGCATTGGAACAGCGTGGTGGAATATGTTCCAAACCCTGTCCTTGTTAGGGGAGAAAGCCTTAGCTCACTGTTACTTTACTTACTTACTTGGTCCTCAGATTAATAGTTTTATTTTTATGTGTATAATTAGAGATATTTGATATCTGACTTGCATAGTGACGTACTTTGACTAATTTCGGCATCAGTATTAATTTCTCTTATAATCAAGTAATATTAGCCAAGTCATATTCCCAAGTGTGAGCTGAATCACAAACATACCTCCTGTTTTCTAACTTTTATGAACAAATGAGACGGCAAATCCAACGCGTTCAGAAAGAGTTCAAGCAAACGACTAATTACTTTCATATGTTTTCCGAAGAAGTGTGTAAATACTGCTAACTTCCAAACTCCAGGTTAACACTGAGATTTTCTTGATAGAAAAACTTAATAATTTTCTATTGACTCGACCGTGGAATTGGACTTTGAAATCTGCAGTCTCATAACTTGAGAACTAGATTAGAGACGCTAATAAAATAATGGTATAGAAATGCCTTGAAGAGAAAAATAATACTATTTGGTTTTATAAGTTGAATACTTCACTTTCTGCCAACACTGCTGCTCATTCGTATCTGGATAATGATGATTGTTTGGTAAACATATTTTTATCAACATGCAAAGATGACATTTCAGTGCAAACAAATATAACTATACAATAAATGACAACACTGGTTAGTTATATAATTAGATAATTGAATTAACTTTTCTTTCCTTATTTAAAATAAAATCTGCATTCAACTGAAAGACAAAGTTGACAATTAATTATCAATGATCTGTTTGCGAATCCTTCAAAAAGTTTAACTGAAATGGGCAGAGGTCAATATTTATCAGTATGTTTTTATAATTATTTTTTTTCCTTAATAAAACAAACATATATTTACCCATACGCATTTACGAAATTTATGGATCAAAGGTTTCGAATCGAAAAATCGTTAGCTGTTTCTTACCATTCCAATTACGAAAACATACATAAACATGTAACCATCTAACGTCAAGTTGCAGAACAAGAGCGGAGTTCAGTCGCTCCGGTGTTCAATATTTATGAGACTTAAAACAAAGTCATGATTCCCTAATTCATACGTATGTTTCGAGCTCGAAATCGAAGTAAAACTCAAACAATGAATTAGCGGAACTTCCTTAAGATTGAAATTCTAAATTTACTTTTGGTTCACGTTTTGCGAATACGGAGTTCGAGTGCCCTCAGTTTTTACTATCTCGGCCTAACTTTCTGGATACTTACAAACTTTAAAATTACCCGCGCGACTAAGCTCCAAATTTAAAAAGTTCGTCGACTATTTCAAACTTGGAATACAAATTCTCTGTACTAAGTTTATATTCACACATCTGTTTCTCAGGAGTCAATATTTAGGTCACTAAATTCAAATTTAGAATATATTCTTAAAACCAGTTCTGATTAATGACGGTCAAAAATTTGTGCTAGATCTATCCGTATAGAATGTTAGTATTATTCAAATATGTTGAGGTTATAATTACAACATGGACTTGAAATTACACATATTCCAATTTCTAGTATAATGCATCTCTATGTGGGTCAGGGTCTACTCCCTGGATTAGCTTCAGCTGTGACCTACTCAAAAATCAATTGTCTAGACACGAACATTTTGTAAAAAAAAAGTAAGTTCAGAGTCAAAACACCTTTGTTCCAAGGTTGATGACTCATTGGTAATATACGATATGTTCAACATTTCTCATAGCGCCAAAGTTTTTGGGTATTGGGCATTGGGTAACCTAATGGTAAATAGTAAACTTACCAAGTAAATAATTAATTATTTGTATATTTATTTTTTTACCCCTATTTTTTATTGAAATTAAAAATAATGACTTTAAATACAAACATCAAATATTGATCTATTTTATAACTTACTATTAAGTGCACGTATACCCAGTTATAATAGAGAAAGCTTATTAAACAAATTTCTTTTGTAAATGCACAATGTTCGCCATGAGTATACATTGATAAAACCAATATTTATAACCTGATCGAATTATATACAATTAAAAGTGTTAAAAATTCAGTTTAATGCATCATTTGATATTGTTGATTAAATTAGACGTAATCACTCCTTTTACATGAAATATTAACGTATATAAGTAAAATTTGGGTAACAGCCTTGTAAGTTCCGCTATGAAAGGATTTCGTCATATGGAGAAGGTATGGTACTTATTCAAGTGATACAAACATTACATACAGTTAATTCTCAGATATTATTGTCATATTTCTTCAAGATAGTCTTGCCTGATAAATGTGATATGAATAAATCATGTATTCTGTGTATCAAGTCCCATAGGAACTGTGTCTGTGCACGAAAAATATTCTTCACAAAAGAAGAGGACGCTCTAGCCACGCAGTGCTACATACATGGGACAACCTACAACCTACTGGTAATTGGTCACCAACAACCAAGACATTGGCTCAATTACCATCAAACTGAAACACAATAATATTCAGTATTACTGTTTGACGAGCTTGCATATACTTCTACTTTGTGTCAGTTTAAACTATTTATCATCATCAAAAGGAACCTGACTCAGGAGCTGTACATCATAGCTGTCACTTATAACATTTTTGGTATAAATTTGAATTTTTAAATTTGGAACTTATATAACAAATCAAAAAGCTTCACGTAACTCTAATTTATTAAATGTTTAAGCGAAGTGAAGTGAAGTGCGCCAAGATATTAAACGTTGGAATGAAGTGAACACGCTAATGGTGCCATTACCTTTGACACTTAGCATAAATGTTCATGACGGTAATAACACCTCACACCAGCTGTCGGTTCCGTGTTTCACGATACGGTACAAGATATTTACGATAAATCTTAGAATATACTGTAAAATATATGTCACATGTGAATATTGAAACTCTTAACATGTATATGGGCTGTAAAGTTAAGTAACTTTACGTCACATGCATATATTAAGAGACTATGACGACCTCCGTTGTTGAGTAGTATTCACACCGATATTCATGGGTACGCCACTCCGATGTCGTGGTTCGATTCCCGGCCGAGTCGATGTAGAAAATTTACTAGTTTTCTATGTTGTATTGGGTCTTGGTGTTTGTGATACCCTCGTTACTTCTAATTTTTCATAAAACTAGTGATTAAGCTACTTACATTGGGATCAGGGTAATGTATGTGATGTTGTCTAATATATGTGTCGGTTATCCTATGCAGAAAAATTTAACTTAATACATCGCATTGTATCACTGCGGATTGGTTACTAGTAATTATAAATATCTATACGAAATATCCAGGAGGTACTTTTTTATTGAGATGAAAATTATGAGAGTGTAGGAACCCATTATGCATCTCTGCTTGCATATACGGTAAGTATAGATTGCTCTCCATTACGTATGAAATATTACAGTTAAAATGGCATAATTATCGTACTTTTTATAATATATAAAGTAAAACTTCGATGTTTTTATATTTATTTTTTGTGTTTTTTGTATTTATGTTTATTTTCACAGTATTATGTCATATGGCATATTACTTTGGGGTAACGCTGCAGATATTGAATCTGTCTTTATTTTACAAAAGAGAGCAATTCGGTTTATTTATAATCTTGGAGCTAGAGACTCTCTTCGGGATGTTTTTAACAGAGTAGGAATACTTACTGTTGCGTCGCAATATATTTACAACAATATCATGTATATTCACAGTAACATTGATCACTTTGATAAAATCAGTGATAATCATTGTATATGCACTAGAAGTAAGGATAAACTTATAACGCCAAGTTTCCGACTCCGCAAAGTCAATGGATCCTTCTTGGGACAAGGTATCCGTTTCTATAATAAAATTCCGCAGAAATTTTTAACTTTGCCGTTTAGTAAATTCAAATCGTTTGTTAAAAATACATTGGTAGAAAAAGCATACTATTCAATACAAGATTTTGTAGATGATAAAAAAGCGTGGAGTTAATACCTGTTGACTTCCAAGCAGGATACATTAATTGAAATAATTGTATTTAATTGACATGACGTTGTATTTTTTAAATGTTAAAAAAGAGTAACTACTGAGTTTCTTGCCGGTTCTTCTCGGTAGAATCTACTTTCCGAACCGGTGGTAGCTTCACTTAATTGTAAAATGACGATTCAAAAGTGCTTATAAAAGCCTACTTGAATAAAGTTTATTTTGATTTGATTTGATTTGATTTATAAATTATTTCATTTTTTTATTTTAGTTTAGGTTTCGCTAATGGATAAAATAATAATCCTTAACAGTTTAATTTAGTAAAATAATTGGATTAATCATTTTATTTTTTGCAATTATAAATATAATTGTATTTTCAAACCATTAAATCTACTGTTCACGTAAAACTTATAAAAAAAAAATATATCAACGGATCCCATATAAAAACTTTTTGCTATACTCTTCGCACTATCAAAATGTGTTTAATTCAAAATTTAAATTTCGAATTGAAATATTTCGAAACGTTAAATGAAAATGATGTAATTAAAAAACTACTAAAATTAACTCTGTGCCGTCTTAACTAAGTTCAAATTATGGAGTTTGGAGTTCGAAACGTTGCTGGATAACTTTTGAGGAATAATTTATAACTGGTCAGGAAACTCCGCAAAATCGCTATTGCTATTAAACTGTTATTAAGGAAGTCTGTTTGTACGTTGAAGTTACAACTTAAGTAGTAACAAATAACTTATAATTTATTATTTATATTACCATCTTAGCTGATCTTAAAAGAAAAAATAGATAAAGCTTGTTGTTTAAATTATAATCAACGTAGATTAATAACCTTAGAAAATTATTTTGATAAAAGGTCGAAGGACAAGGGCATCTGGTATCGGACCATACAACCTTTCCCACCTAATCTGCCTTGGATTGACACAGTATTATTGAATAGGAAAGACGTAGTCACTGCTTTACGGTTGCGATCTGGACACATTCCATTAGGAAAATTTGCGCATCTGATGGGAGTGGTTCCGCATCCTTATTGCTCGGTTTGTGGAGTTGTGGAGGATGCCTATCATGTTTTGATGGAGTGTGTCAAGAACGAAACCATAAGACGCCAAATCTTTTGTGATAAGCTGTTTTTTTGTAACGTTGGAGAATGTAACAGTATTCTGTCCATACCTGATTCTGTCTCGGCGAAGAAATTGTATAAATTGATTGATAGTGTACAAAGAAGCTGAATTAATGTACATGTTTAATAACAGGGCGACATAGTCGCTTAAGCGACAAAGCTCTTAATTAAAGTTAAATGAAATGAAAAATATTAGACTACTTAAAAGTCGATTAACGATTATATCATGTAGTTATAGTTATATGTATATATTGAATATGTAGGTATATTTGGAGCCGGTGTCAGCCACGGTGCCCTTGCCCCAACAATCAAAAGAAAGAAGCGATACGAGCCCCTTGATTGATCCAGTATATTATTGTGTAAAAAGTAAATTTGTAAAAAACATATTTGTTAAAGTATTCTCGTATTGTTTTTTGATAGATATACTGAAGGGTTTTATTGGCTGACACCGACTCCAAATATAACAATAATTATAACTACATGATATAATCGTTAATCGACTTTTAAGTAGTCTAATATTTTTCATTTCATTTAACTTAGGAAGACTCTAAAAAATATGTTGAATACGCAATTATTTTTATTACTTTTTCGTGCATATTCATTTGTTTTAAAATAGTGTTTTGTTTGAAGTCGGTTTTTCTTTTTGTTAAAATTTTATTTATTTTTTGATTTTAAGTGAAGCTGATGTTGACTAACTAATTTTTTTTAATATAGATAGATTAAGCGTTCCGTTTATATGAGTCAGAAACTACTTCGAGGACAATTTCAAAGGAAACTTGCGAATAAAGCAAAAATAGACTTTCGAAAATGCGGATTTAATACGTCACGCGGCGTGAACTACAAGGATCCCTCGAAAGAGCTGTAATCGAACTCAGCAAAAAAACTTTGAAAAAGACCAACTATATTTCATACATCATATGACATCACATCACATACACAAAATTTGATTAAAGATAGTAAGAAATTCTGCCCCATATCGCACCCTAACTGCGAGCCGTATAGGAGTTCCATCACTACATAGTATAAAACAAAGTCGCTTTCTCTGTCCCTATATCTTTAAATCTACGCAACGGATTTTGATGCGGATTTTTTTTTAAAGATAGTGTGATTCAAGGGGAAGGTTTGTGTATATAATACATGAACAATATAGTAAAGAAACACTGATAATTTTAGAAGTTTGCGATGTGATGTCGTATATAAACAAATTCTGTAGTATATTTTGTATCAGTATTGCACCCCTGGCGAAGCCGGGGTGGGTAGCTAGTTGATTATAATATTCGACTATGATAATTACATAAACATAACCACATTACGGAAGGTGACTCAAATATTCAAATAACCTATAAATAAAAGATTCGACCGAGTATCGCTAACGTGCTCCTCAGAATTGTTCCGTTCCCTTCCGTTCCGTTACTTTGTCATGGATCCTGTGCTCAGAACCTTACCAAACTTTCACCAAATTACCCTTAAAGTATATATTTTATAATAAAAAAAGAATTATCAAAATTGGTTAACGTGATTTTCAGTTATTCACTTATTTGTCACGCATATACATAACGCAAATTTAAGACTTATGTCGTTTTCACATGGATACCATCATCGGAAAAAAATTAAAAAAAATGGGACCCCACGGGAAGCATTACCTTTCAAACAAAAAAAAATTATCAAAATCGGTCCACCCAGTGAAAAGTTATGAGGTAACAAACATAAAAAAAAAAAACAAAAAAAAAAAAATTCAGACGAATTGATAACCTCCTCCTTTTGGAAGTCGGTTGAAAACCAAATTAAAAATTGGTGGTACGACTTTGTACAAGTACTCTGTATTGTTATGTTCCGGTTTGAAGGGTGAGTGCGCCAGTGTAACAGGCACAAGAGACATGACATCTTAGTTCCCAAAGTTGACCGTACATTGGCGATGTCAGTGGTGCGTTGGTGATCACTCACCATAATACGGTCCAATCGCTTGTGTATGCTACCATTACAAGGAGGAAATTGTCAATAGTATCCCGGTGTTTGGAAATTTTGTAGTATTTACAGTCCCGTTTCTAGGACAGCACGTAAAATATAAGGACATGTGTGTTTGGCCAAACATTTGCAGACAGGACAAGATCATAATACGTTGCAAACTATATCATAATGAAACAGCATAACATGCTAGATTTACATGACAATTCCGAAATATATTTTTCCATCTTCACTTATCATTAAATAGTTATTAAATTACGATTCAAAATCCTACTTAAATAAAGTATATCTTGATTTGATTTGATTAGCATTATTAATATTTTAAAAGTGGAAGGTGGCTGTATGTTATAATAATACAGATAAAATATCTTCAATTTTCTTTGAAAGTTATTCAATGGGCGTACTATTTGATATTGCAAAGTTTGACAAATAGTCACTTATCACTAGTTTTCGTTTAAGATGGCATTTGAAAGTAATGCCTACGTGTGAGCTGTGTATTTATGTTTGTGTGTATAAATGAATATATACTATTTAAGAATTTAGGTCCACATTTATGCCGAGATGCCCATTGGAGCAGTATTAAGTTGAATTCACAAATAATAAAAAGCTTATTTACACGAAAAAGTGATTCGCATAATAAATTAAATCATCTTAACACTAAAACATAAAACGGTTAGTTATTTATACATTTTCGAAATATTATTTACCTTAAAATAATAAATCTAGTAATTTAATAACAACACATCGCTTCAAGTTTCTCCGCTGCTGACAAGCACTGCATAATAAACTCAGCTTTAGCAGTCAATATGAATTTACCGAACACCCAATACCAAATTACATCAACAAGAGGAAATTTTATCCACGCGAGCTTCCGTCTTATGTCAAAATATATAAGGAACATTATAGCATACCACGATAAAGTGATGTCGCAAACAAAGCATAGTACTTAAGAGCGCGCTCGCGCAAAATTGCAGCGAACAGGCTGTGGTATAAGTGACAAGCAAACACGAGTCGCTCTGTATACAGAATAATTTATCCTTAATGCTCTAACACAAAATTGTTACTGACTATACGCATATAGCATTAGAATATATAGACAGTACCAATCTAGTTTTATATATTAGTGAGCTAGAGTAGTTATAGACACAACCATTATTTTTATTTTATTTAATAGTAGCTGTAACTAGAAACTTCGTGCAAGTTTGAATTTGATAAAATTTTTATGTTTGTAAGATACCCCTTAATACATCTGCCAGTGAATGACCCGTCAAAATCGGCCCATTCATCATTTCCAGAGATTAACTAAACAATTTTGAACTTACAGCTGTCAGTGGGCTTATAATGGAAAGTGCATTGCAGGAAATATTAAACCCTAAAACGCCAATGTACCTACATGTCAAGATGTCATTTTCCTTGTGACAGTAATTACTGTCACAATAGGAAATTACACTGGTGAGCCAGTGTAATTACACTGGCTCACTAATTGAAAGTGAACAATGTACACATTTCGTTTAGAATAATATTTGTATATGCTTAGTCAAATAAATTTAATTAATTATCAAATCATTTTCCGCTTCGAGTTTCTAACTTACACCAACGTAAAAATAGATAGAATTCAAACACATACATTCTGGTTTCTGAATTCAACATCCACGAATAAGCGGTCATGGGAAAAGGAGTGCTCTTTAGATCATTATTACATTATCTTCATATTTATTTTTAGGTTTTTAAAGCTGTACTTAAGTTCTTTTTACGAAGCTTAGTTGTGTGTTCGCTCGCCTCGTTTGTGAACTCCAAACGACTTTAATAAATGAAATGACATTAAATTCACGGACCAAATGTGATGAGTTGTGTGACGATGGCAAAGATATAATAACGCAGACAGAAGCTATCATATTGTAAAATCTAATATTTCAGAGTGCTTTTTTCATAATACTTTGACAGATGACTGATGAATGAGTATTTTTATTTTTTTTAATCTGGACAAACGTGATAGTTTTTGCTCGGTTACATTTTATACATAATTTGAGATGTAATGTTTTTTTTAAAGCTTGTATTAAAATGTCAGTTTTGACTCAAATTTTTTGAAAAAAAATTCTGAAAAAATCTTTCTTCATGTATAGGTTGACGGATGAGCATATAGGCCACCTGATGGTTTGTGGTCACCATCACGCATAGACAATGAAGCTGTAAGAAATATTAACTATTCCTTACAATCTTTTGAACTAATATGTTATGTCCCTTGTGTCTGTAGTTACACTGGCTCACTCACCCTTCAAATAAGAACACAACAATACTAATGAGTGGGTGAAATTATTGTTCTACCACCAAGAAATTATTGTTTTTTTAATAATTGTTTTCAAGTAATTCTTAAAAATCTCGTATTCTTAGTCATCTTGGTTAGTTTGGAGACTGTTTACGATATTGATAAGTCAGAATAGAACCCATGTCTGTCATACCGCTACAAATTAATATATACATTTCTTGGCATATTTCAACCCAAGATTATATTGATGATAAGTAGCCTTAGACTGAGAATTTGTTGATTTTTTATACATTATTAATTATACACATGTATATATGTATAATTTAGGTAAAAGTAATACAATTATCCCAATTATTGTAAAACAATTACTGTTGTAAACCTTTTTTTTATTTTAACTAAAATTTTTGACTAGTATCTATAAAGATTTTCTTTTAAAATTACACTCGATCTCATAATAACATTAAATGTTATAAATTACTTTAAATAAATTTAAATTTAAATATAATTTCATCGTAAATCATGAGAAATTTAATAATTTTATTGACGACTGAAACGAAACAAACCATAACTGTCACAATTTGTTACAATAAAAAATGAGATGAAAAAAATTGTGATCTGATCTTGTTATTTTATTCAATAATAATATTGAAACTGCTAATATGTCCAGGAGATAGAATATATATAAAAACACATCACAATATTTAATGAATACCGAGCATAAATTAATTTAGAAATCTGACGAGTCATATATAGCTTTGGATATTTATAGCTTCGCAATAAATTACTGCATAATTTTTTTCTTATTTCACAAAATCCGAGACACCAAACACAAAGACACAATGAAAAACATCATTAAACGTTTTACGTGCTTTCTGAGACACGAGAGTTTTTCCAAGCCTTTTTAAGATGTTTTTGATGAAAAACCTCCGGTTTTAACCCTGTACCTCAGAATCTCTAGATATACGAGCCAATAGACAGACGAAGCTGTCGAGCGCACGCATATACATATATACATCATATTTTTAGAAAGGAAATAATTATAACTAAACCCAATAATTTTCGAGTGATCTTCTAAAATAGTAAACTAAATTTATTCACTTAATGATATAATCTATACGAAGCACTCCATTCGACGTAATAGTATCATTTTACCAAAGTAAACCAACCTCTTAGAAGACGCTCGGAAGACAATATATGTAGCATCTCATACATGTGTTATTTACATTCCTTTTATCTAGATATCAGGTTCAAGAGCCAGTGAAGTTGTTCCCCGGAGGTTTCAATTCAATTCCATCTGAAGGATATGTTGGTAGAAGATTGTATGGAACACGATAAATTCTATATAAACTTACTGCAAATATAAAATATGGTTATATTCAGTACGGGTTAATATTAGGTTATATTCTGTTCATATTTTGAAAATTTTGCAAACATATCGGCTATTTATATGCATATTGTAACTTTGACGACCTCCGTGGTCGAGTGGTGTGTACACCGGTTTTCATGGGTACGCCACTCTGAGGTCCCGGGTTCGATTCCCGGCCGAGTCGATGTAGATTACCATTAGTTTTCTATGTTGTCTTGGGTCTGGGTGTTTGTGGTACCGTCGTTACTTCTGATTTCCATAACACAAGTGCTTCAGCTACTTACATTGGGATCAGAGTAATGTATGTGATGTTGTCTCATATTTATTTATTATTTATGTGTGTATATACATACAATAAAAATAACAGCCTGTAAATTTCCCACTGCTGGGCTAAGGCCTCCTGTCTTTTTGTATTGTACGTAACATTTAGTAAAAAGCTGTTGTTTTAATATTACAAACAGACACTTCAATTTAATTAATCTATATGTATAGAAAGATATTACAATACGTTTAAGTAACACTTAGAAATTCTGTTGTATTGTATTCTGGCTTTAAGGGCGAGTAAGCCAGTGTTATTACAGGCGTTGGCAATGCCACGAGCGCTGCTCTATCAGCTCTATCCACTTAATATCGTGTTCCAAAATAGCCCAGTGATTAGACAACGTAATCTTAACCAAAGATTGCGGTTTCAAATCCAGACAAGCATCACTAATTAATTGGGTAGATAATTATGTATACCTAATCTCCATTATATAATAGTGAAATAAAATATCGGCCTGCTCGCTTGGAATATTTGTAGTCAGTCTGTTACTAAATAAAGCAGATATATTTATACACTAGCTGTGCCCGCAACCTTGTATGTGTTTTAATTTAACAAAAGAAATATTGTAGCTTAAGATACTCCTTATTATATCAGTTATATGCCAGTGAAGGACCTGTCAAAATCGGTTCAGCCGTTCCAGAGAATTACCCTTAACACAGACAGACAGACAAAAATTGAAAAGAATTGTTGTTTTGGTATATGTATGTGTATACATACATATGCATTATGTAAAGAGGGCTTTTGTAATATTACAAATAGACGCTCCAATCTTATTATATGTATAGATAATATATTTACGTAATTGTGTTATGAGATTCAATTAATGGAAATTCATTATTTATTTAAACATAAGAAGATAAATTATTATTTTGTTGTAAATAATTATAAAAACATTGATAAGGACTGCTTTCTATACTAATACTATAAATGAGTAAGTAACTCTATATATTACCTATATATATACCTTTTCATAATAATTAAACCGCTTCAGTGATTAAGATGAAATTCGGTGTTTGGCGAGTTTGAGTCATAGGACATAGGTGGTTTTTTAATTTACCCCTTAAGGAAGTAAAATAAAATATTTGTGTATTATAGGGAATTAATTAGAAATTTCGAGCAGGTAAAGCCACATGCAATCATAAATATATCGTCACGAATAAAGGTTATAAAATACTTTTTGCGAGTTTTTCTTTTTTATACTTTTGAAATATCACCATAGTCGTAACTGACAATAAATGTAATATCCGAAATAAAACAGCATTCGGCGCAACAATCAGCGCGAATAGATTGAGGAAATCAGATCATCCGCCCGTCAGTGTGATGTGATCGTTGATAGCGCGTTTCGGCTGATTGACGTGGGTACACAATATCCTCCTGTAACCTATAACACAATCATAACACATATAATTTATGAAACACAATCGAAAATCAATTTTAGGTTACTATGGTTTTAAATATCTTAACTCCGTCTTTATAAATTGGTGGATAGGCCACTATTCCGCTGAACGAAGCGACTCATTTTATTATTTAAAAAAAAATACATAAATTATATATATTTATTACAATCATCATTATAATATAAATAAAAACAAAGTTTTTTTATGGTATAGGTTGGCGGACGAGCATATGGGCCACCTGGTGGTAAGTGGTCACCATCGCCCATAGACATTTACGCTGTAAGAAATATTAACTATTCCTTACATCAACAATGTGCCACCAACCTTGGTAACTAAGATGTCCCTTATGTCCCTTATGCCTGTAGTTACACTGGCTCACTCACCCTTCGGACCGGAACACAACAATACTGAGTACTGCTATTTGGCGGTAGAATAACTGATGAGTGGGTGGTACCTACCCAGACCGGCTTGCACAAAGCCCTACCACCAAGTAATAAAATTCAAAACAGGTATTTACAACACTATATTAATACGATCTTAAAATCAAACATTACATTTATAATTATAAATCCTACTTAATAGTCAAAGTCATTTCTAAAACTAGAATACCATTTTATACAATATTATATCACTGGCATAATTCTAACAAAAAAAAAAACATTCATAATAATGTTAAATACTTCAAACATCAACAGTTATACTCAAAGGCATTTGGAGATACGGTTAGATAATATTTCAATTTTCGAACGTTTCGAAAGGCATATCGAAAATAGAAACACCCAAAAAGGCATAATCGACTTTACTCCAATTCCTGGTGATCGTCAAAGAGATAATGAAACAAAGAGAGAACCGACTGACGACAAAAGGGAAATAAATTAATAAAGACATCCACTAGCCCCGGTTTTAATTAATTATGAAGTAACGAGTGTTGCCATACCAATTCATTATTTTGTTCAAAAGCGGTCTTCGAGTTAATTAGCGTCACCTTTTATCAGGATGTCTTAGAAGATTCAGTGATATTCATTGTATTTTTTTTTATCTTCGTTTCGAAGCGCTACTCAGTACGAATAAATTTTAGCTGAGTAAACCTTACGAGTTCAAATCGCTTAAAGTTGGTATAAGTTGTTATATTGTGATACGCAATATTTCTAAGCAGGTTTTAAATAACATAAGGTAATATGTACCTATTATATTAAGTGAAAATAATACCTTATAAATATTCTAAATGAACTTTAAATAATATAATTTTATCATATTTATTAATCTTACGTCGTATTAAATGGGTATCATTGAGAATCTATGTTAGATTTTGGAAACCAACTTAGATTCCAAATGGTACACCTACATATTTAATATTCTGGATTGATTTTTTTTAACATTTTTTTTAATAAAAGAAAAAAACGTTATGTATCAGCCAGTAAATTTCCCACTACTGGGCTAAAGCCTCCTCTTCCATTAACAGATAGGATTTTGGAACATATTCCACCACGCTGTTCCAAAGCGGGTTGGTGGAATGCACGTGTGGCAGAATTCCGATGCAATTAAATATGTGCAGGTTTCCTCACGATGTTTTCCTTCACCGCCGAGAAAGAGATGAATTATAAACACAAATTAAGCACATATATATAGTGCTTAATTTGTGTGTATATGATTGTCTGGGTTTGAACCCAAAATCATCGGTTAAGATGCACCCGTTCTAGCCACTGGGCCATCTCAGCAATTATTTTTAGTGTTCATTGTTATTTATTATCTATTTTAGTTATGCTAGTTTTGTTTCGTTAGTTATATGTATTTTATTTGCACCTAATCTTGCTTTATTGCAATAAAAAACTAGTTCATTAATATACCATTGAGGGTACGTAATTTCATTCTAAGCCAATAGAATCTAATTAATGAATCCCGACTTCGAATGTCTACAGAAATTATCTCGGATTAGTATTCGTTAAGTGTACAAAAAACAGAGCAACAATCTTGTTAATCAGTGCTCGGAGTTCTGCTAAGAAATTCGTAATTTCTCTTCATATATACTTTTTCTTTTGAACCAATTAATCGTCGTACATCATTATTATCATTGTCATTACATAGTATAAAACAAAGTCGCTTACCGCTATCTGTCAATGAATGCTGAGATCTTTAAAATTACGCAACGGATTTTAATGTGTTTTTTTTTTTTTAAATATACAGAGTGATTCTCGAATCAGGAAGGTTTTTGTATATAAAACATGGACAATATATTAAAAAAACACTGATAATTTTAGAAGTTTCTAATGTAATGTCATAAATAAACAAATTCTGTAGAATATTTTATATCAGTATTGCACCCATGCGACGCCGGTGCCGGTCGCTAGTACTATAGAAATTAGTATTATTCATAAACTATAAATATATTGTTATTAAATCCCTATATGTTTATTTTTTTTATTCGTCGACATTAATTCTCTTTAACATTACATATTACATAAATTTAATTTGATACTTAGTAGTTTTTTCTTAATAAAATCTAAACTAGAAAACAATTTCATTTAAACGTAAAAAGTATTCCCAATAAAAAATCAAATAAAACCTTCATTTTAACTTTAATATGAAATGTAAGTTATTGATGTTCAGCTAAATTACAAATAATATCTAAGAATTGACTACTAAATAGAATCCTCTTCGGAAAACCAAGAATATTGACTCGATAAAAAGCGGGAAACAATCAAATATAGGAACCGCTGGCAATGACAGAACCATTTCTTGCAATGCTATCCACATAAATTAAGCCGAGTAAACACTATACTCGTTCCGATCGAGTTCCAGTTCGCCGTATTGCTCGATCATTCTCAAACAATATTGAACCTTATTCACCAGTTAACAGAGATTATAAATGAACAACCATTTGTATCGATAATCCCAAATGACTAATTTTAGTACCCTCTATCCATCCGCCTTTTGCAAAAGACGGTCGATTAATCTTGTCATCTGAAATATTGATGTTGTTATAGCAACGTACAAAATCGATAATGCTTATTTGGAAAATGAAGTGATTTTAAATTTTGAATTGGGGAGTAAATGTCTTAGAGAAAAGACAAACACCTTTTATTAATTCAAGCATAATGTACTGGATGTTGACTCTAAAACTGCACACTACAGAGCATGATAATTAGAAATACATACATCAAAGATATGTCATCAACATATTATTTATTTTCGCATTATATTTCAATATTTTAAATATAAGGCAATTCCTTTCTTACCATACAAAATTCTAGGCAAGTATTTATATTTTTTGTTAAACGAAAGAAAACAATATTCAGTTTTTGCTCATCTTTAAAATGTTACTTACAACCTTTTGCACAAATAACGCAGCGTAGATGTGTGAGTGAGTTCATTAAACTATACACGTAGTAACATTCGTCCATTGTTTCGATACAAGCAATAAATTTGTAAGGATCGATTAATAACGAAGAATTTTGATTGAAATATTTATCATGAAACAGATTCTCTATCGTTCATTGGCATTTTGGGTTGCATGTGTGTATACGTGTTTGCATGCATGCATACGTAAAAACAGATTTTTTTTATTATCTAAATAAAATATGCAATCAAATAAAATATCCAAATAGATTTGGATATTTTATTTGTAAAAATTTTTTATAGAGAACACTCGAGTGTTAATGAATTAAAACTGATTAATAATAAAGTTATATTACCAAAGCATTACAGCAAACCTAAAATAGTCACAAATATAACAAACTAGTCGTCCAAGGTTCACACAAGTGCATGGATCATACATGTAAACCATCCCCTTGAATCAATCTGTTTTCTGATGAAAACCACATCTGTTTTCCAGGTATGTTAAGCATAGATGATAAGAAAGCATGACTTGTATTATTTGTAATGAACCATGCCTTATGTATAGTATGGATTTCATTGAAAATTATGCATTATTGAGAAACTTCTTTTTGGTAAAAGATTAAATACTAGTCTCTTGCTAGGTAAAATACAGCTTTTGTAAAATGAAAATAAAGTATATCTGTATACTTGATAAGAGCATCTTTTATTTAGCTTTTTATTATAGATAAAATTTCCTTCAACATATTTTTGACACATACTTACAGAATGTTAAAAACTGATATCAGAATTTCAATTATTTTAATCTGCGATGACACAGTGTTTCAACTGAATTTTTACTGAACATTGAAGATAGAGAATCTGGGAGGTACTAGAGAGTTTTAATGTGTATGCCACCAACCCGCATTGTAGCAACGAGGTGGAATATATTCCAAAAAAATCTCCTCAAAGGAAGAAGAGGCCTTAACTTAGCAGTGTGAAATTTACAGGCTGTTGTTGTTATAATCCTATTCAACACTCTTAAGAAATCAGCGTGGTGGAATAAACTCCAAACTGTCTCATCTGGAGAAGATTAGGCACTACTTTTACTAAATCAATTCCATTGCAGATATGCGCATGGTAGATCATAAAGTGTCTCTCGTCCGTAATTTATACGTGGTCGGAATTCGGTATGAGGTTACTGAGGAAAAATAATATTTATACGTCCAAGAAACGCACTTACGGAAATTGACTCGACGTTAAGTGGCAAGGAACGAGAATCGGTGTTATTCCTTCATATTTTTTTAAAGGAATGTTAGTAATGCATAATTGGATCAAGTTGGATATTTAGAGGATGCGGTGTCTCTTTTGAAATATTTCTCATTCAGCGGAATGCACAACTCTTGTGCGTTATTGTGAAAGTAATGACTGATTGATCGTATATCTTATAATAATTTAATAAGATCATCACACTTCTTACAACAGTATATAAATAAATTACAAAATGTGTTTAACATATATTTAAATATAAAATTTATTTGAAATATCGAACATCATTTGATACAATGGTTGTAATATAAATTTATTACATCGTTTGAATGTAAATTGACCAGCAGTAATAGCTTTATATTACATGGATAGTATTCGACAAATATCTGATCAAACAGCTGATGTTCAAATCGGTATAAAATATATTCGACTTAATTATGTAGGTAGTTAATTTCAATTTCAATTGAACAAAATTAATTAGTATACCTTTTTGTTACATTATAATTAGGTACGCACTTTTTCAACAAGCGCCTGAACTAGGTCAAGTCTGTATCTCAGACGATATACGGTTTTATAAGTGACACACTGAAATGCAGTATATCCAAAATTAGAAAATAAATAATTTGATCTATGATTCCTATAATCAAGAAGGATTTAATAATGTAATATTTGACGACCTCGTACGACCTCGGTACGCCACTCCGAGGTCCCGGTTTCGATTACCGCCCGATTCGATGTAGAAAATTTGGTGCCGTCGTTACTTCTGATTTTTCATAACATGAGTGCTTTAGCTACTTACAGTGGGATCAGAGTAATGTATGCAATGTTGTCCAATATTTATTATTTTTTTTATTAGTATTCTCTTTAATAATGCATTTAAACAATTCATAAAATAATATAACATACGCGTCATCCAAGTACTAGGCTATCATATTGTACAGGCGGTAAAAAATCTAAATTAAAATAATCTACTATTTAATATTTATGCATCTCATCTAAATTGCCGCGGGAACTCCTCGCTTTCTTCCTAAGAACTTTAATTATCTGTGCAGCCACTTCTGATTATTTTCTAACTGGCTAACTTGGATTACGAACGCTATAAATTGTATAAGACTTTTACCTTCATTCACGGTTAAAATTAAATTTTTGATGTCAAAATTCGTCAGAGTTATAATCAGTAAATTAATTTATTTTATATATTTCTGAATATAATGATGATAACTGGGTAATTATTTGGAGGTAGGGTTCAGTAAAAGTCCATCTGGGTAGGTTAACCAGTCATTCTACTGCCAAACAGAAGTGCTCAGTATTGTTGTGTTCCAGTTTGGAGGATGAGTAAGTCAGTGTAGCTATATGCATAAGGGGTTAAAGCATCATCTATCGTGGTGGCCATTTATCACCAGGAAGCTCATTTCTACAAATGCGATAGAATATCTTGTCGCTACTTTTTTGTTGAGCAAAAAAAAATAGAAAATCGATTAAAATTATTTTTCATTCTGAAACGATAAACTCGACTTAATATTAATTTATTTATGAGTTTAAAGTGCTTATGGAATAATTCCATAAATTTATGACGAAAACTTTTAGGCGAATTTGAAGATTTTATCGAGAAGTTAATATTGAATACAAAACGTAAATTATATTCCTGAAATAAAAACACCCACGAATGAAAACACCCAACAAGTTTACGCGTCTAATGTATTCAATTCATTTTTATTTATTAAATTCAAGTTGTACTTAGGGAAGTAATTTGTTATTCTCAGCGGATATGAAATGGTTTTAGTGGGTAATGAACGTGGTAACGAGCTTGGGGAGTTCTTCTTTCAACGTCTAGTTAGAAATTACAGAGAATCTATGCACTATTCAACTTGTCCTTATTACAAAAAAAATGAAATTTCTTCTACAATATTACATTGCCGCAAAATGTATACGTGATCCAAAGTTCAATAAAACATTAAAAATTATAATAACTGCCACCGAATCATATATTATTAGAAACAATTTAAAAATAGTAAATAATTATTTAAGCCCATGCTTTAGAAGGGACTTACACAACGCCTTTTATGCTTATTTTTATTCTCGTGAATAGGCTAACAAAGGAATGGGTATTTGGGTTCTGCAAGGTCGTATATCCCAATTATGAAAGTGTCAATACAATGTTTGATTTTGTTTCTGTTTTTCCATTGGATTTCCAGAGATCCATCTACGAAATTCTCCTGAACAAACTAGTCGATGAGATTGGCACAGTGGTTAAAAGTTTTAGAAGATTGTTACAAGGACATTCTTATTATTAATATTATATTATGATAATGGTCTTATAACTTTTTCCGAAGACGCCCATTGCTTACCAAAACATTCTGAGCGAAATTATTAGTCTAATATAGACAAAATATGAGACGTCGTTCTATTTATTGTGGTTTCCTAAATGTCAAGGGCACCGTGGAAGATTTCGTACGTCTGACGATATTGGCTATTATTATAATAGATCAGAATACTGGTGTTCTACGAAGTATTTGTAGATTGGTTTTTGATGACTCATAAAGTATTTATTAAGAAATGTTTTATATAAGAGCCGAAATGGCCCAGTGGATAGGCATCTTAACAGATGATTGCGGGTTCAAATCCAGGCAAGCACCACTGAATATTCATGTGCTTAATTTGTGTTTATAATTCATCTCGTGCTCGGTTGTGAAGGAAAAATCGTAGGGAAACTTGACTGTGACTAATTTCATTGAAATTTTAAAACATGTATATTCCACCAACCCGCATTGGAACAGCGTGGTGTAATATGTTCCGAATCTTCTCCTCAAAGGGAAAGGAGACTTTAGCCCAGCAGTGGGAAATTTACAGGCTGTTGTCGTTTGTTGTTGTTGTTGTTGTATATATTATCTTGTTTGTAGAAGTAAATTATATTGAAAAACTGTTTCGCCCAATTTGTAACCTAAATAAGTCTGGTCTCCAAAGCTGTACCATCTCTTTCAGATTTGCCGTACCTAACAATATTATCTAGTATCCGATGGTTTTCTGCTACACATTCTGAATTTGACTAGTCAGAAGTAGTAGAAGTCATATTGTTTACCCTTTGTACTGTATCGATTTTTCGAAATCGTCACAATTTCTATGAACTTCAACATGTAGCTACGCATTTTAAAATGGCTTACAATGTTTTATAAATTTTGTCAACTATTTATTTCAGTATTATCATTACTTTTTGACTTCGCCGCTAATTTTAAATATTATGCGCCTTTAATGATTACAGTCCTTTCTAAAATTAAGCTTCAAGTCATTGAAGGCTGTGCGTTGATAGTTCAAAATCAAAATCAAAATAAACTTTATTCAATATATTTTATAAGCACTTTTGAATCGTCATTTTAAAATTAAGTGAAGCTAGTATTATGCTAGTTATATGTAAAGTCGGGGTAAGAAAAGGCTCGTCACTTACATATTGCGACATATGTTCGAGAATGACATATTGCGTCGCAATGATTTGATGTTGAGATTTAAAAGATATTAACAGTTAAAGACTTGATAAAGGAATAAATTTGAAAACTGACGAAGGTTTTCTTGCTCTGGCTGTACATAATAGAAGAACTTACGTATTATTGTACGAATAAAAAAATACTAATTATTGCCGTCATACATGAACTGATGCGATCACATATTTTTTTATTCAGTTAATTGTTATAAACACTACTTTTATTATTGTTATTTCTAAGTAGGTGTCACAGGATCCCATTAAATTAATTCAATTATAACATAATGCAATTATAATATACCTATTGATCAGAAACGCATTTTCTATGATATATTATTATTTATCAAAGAGAATGAGTTTGTATCATTTCATCCAGCTATTAATGTCGTAAACGATATTCTGCGAATCCAATGGAATATATCAATCTGCTGTGTAGGCAGCATTGCACATAATCCGTTATTGGATCGCTATCACACGATGTATATCTTCGTTTTAGATCGATTTCAGTATAAAATACTATATATAACTATGAGTATATCTATAAAAAGACTCGAAACATTATAAATATACTAAATAAAAATTAAACAAACAATAACAACAGTCTTTAAATTTTTTAAGGCAAATACCCATGGATACACATGTGGCAGAATTTCTACGAAAAAAAGGCACATGGAGGTTTCCTCACGATATTTTGCTTCATCGCTGAATACAAGATGAAGTATAAACACAAATTAATCACATGAGTATTCTTTGCTTGCTTGGGTTTGAACACATAATCATTGGTTAAGATTCACTCGTTCTAACTACTGTGCCATCTCGATTCATACTAAATCATATTATAATTCAATAGTTATGTCTCTTTTCCGACAGCTTAAATATAATGCAAAGGAAACATGTCACCACGGTTCCAAGAATCTATATTAATATAATAAATTTGAAACTCGGTCTGTCTGTCGTAAATATACAGCGGAACCGAATTTCGTGAAGGTACGAAGCAAACATGAACTCCAAAACACTACATAGGCTACTTTCTTTGTTTAATACATAAAAACTAATTCCCTAAAAGCGAAGCCGCGGGCGACTATTTGTATTTAATATTTGCTACCATGTTAATGCCGGTGGCTGGTAGCCTACTTGAATAAAACATATTTTGATTTTATAAAGTTGGTAAGAATCTACATATATGTTACTTCACGCACAGCAAAGAATGCAAGGTAATTTAGTATTTCTAACGTTTACGAAACGACATTTTTAAAATGTAGCATTTCGTGTCTACGTGAAATTACCAACGGAATGAAATGTCACTTCGTAAAAAAATAACACATACATTAAAAACTTCTTAAATTCTCTTAGTTTTTGTTTTTCTTTTGAATTTTGACTTGGCATATAATCGTTTGTAACCTAGAAGACTCCATAATTTCCCTTGTCATCAAAAATACAGTGAGATTATCAAAAAAAATCTGTACATAAATTACTTCTATACTCCAACATGCTACATGTTATATGGCTTTGAGAAAATGTTGCCTAGATACACATAGTTCTATGTCACAGGGCTGTACCTTTACCTATAATAGCATTATATACACTCTGCTTTTGAGGAGAAGGTTTGGAGCACATTCCACCACGCAGTTACCATGCGGGCTTAAGATACACATATGGTAGAATTTCTTTGAAATTATACACATGCACGATGCACATGTTATCCGTCCGTATGATATTTTCCGTCACCGCCGTATATGAGGTGAATTATAGTCACCAATTAGCACATGAAAATTCAGTGGTGCTTTCTTAGTTTGAACGCACAATCATTGGTTAAGATGCACGTGTTCTAAGCACTGTGTAAAATTTGACCAAGCCTTAATAATTAATTAACCTAAAGTTTGCTTTTGTGTGAAATTTGTCACAATTTTGGTTCATAATACTAAATTTAACCAATAAATATTTATTTCATGACTTTGTTTTATACGTTTTTGGTACATTACATTTGCGAAAAGCCAGCGACGTGAGTCTTCGTTACGCTATCAGGGACGCGTTCTATTATCACTGTTCTCAATGCTTCGCCTTTAACGGTTTTAATTGTGCCATTTACACCGACTTGGCAAAAATACTACCATTTGATTTCCAGAATGTTTAGGTTACTTTTACAGAAACAACACATTTCCATTGTGATAATTATAGATATCGTGATATTCGTGTTTTCATCAAATATTCATTTAGATGTAGAACATTTTAATGAACTAAATATAATTTATTTTAGAACATGTTTCTTAGAATTCATTTCATTATACCAATAATAAAATTGTTTGATAACAAACATTATTGTTGAAGATATAAAATTTTAATAATAGAAAGCGTTATACATATGTTACGCTTCGTTTATAAATAAATAATTGTATTTTACTGATATGCTATGAATTAATATTGTGGAAAAGAGTATCTACTCAGTTATTTGATGAATTTTATCAGTAGAATATACATTCCAAACTTATGATAACTCTACACTTAATTAAAACTGTGACTTTTGAATCTTAAAAGTACTTTTAGAAGCCTACGTGAATAAAGAATATTTCGTTTTTGATTTTGAATACTATGATCTTTTAAAAGTTTAAGTGTAATTAAGTATCCTATCAACTCACTGTGCTATGAAAATGTACAATGCACTGTATCGAGTCCCTTGTGTTTATGCGCGCAAATTTTGATATTAATAATAATTGCCTAGTTAGCTGTTCATACTTAAAAATTAATAAAAAAACATATGGCCGAAAGTGAAGTAGAGTCCATGAAATGTGTTTTCAGACATCATCAATAATACAGTTATTACATTTATACATACATCTATCTAATTCAAACGCATCTTCAATTATATTATGAATTTAAAATAATTTGCATTACATTTATATAATATATAGACACAGAATCATTTCTCGCGGTATAATTTAAGTAAAAAATAATGAGACATATACAGACATATTTAAGGAAGGACAACTTACATTTAAAGCTACAAAATCGAATTGTTTGTGACGAAGATTGTCATTTTCATATAACAATATGCATTTTTATTATACATTCAATTTATCTCATTTATTTTATTTATATTCTAAGAATCAGGCGAACGATGCAGTGCATGCATCGTTCGCCTGATTCAATTGTAACTTTGTACAGTTTTGGCAATACCTGGCGGAGACTGTAGCTTGATGAAAGCGTTTGCTAGAGCAAGGGAAGTTAATTTGAACAGTAAAGCTCCCCGACTAACGCTGCATTCACGGAGGCAATTATACCTAATGTGTGACACATTGATTGTTACCTTCGTACAAGTTGAGCTATATTATATAAAATTTCTATTATGGAAATTTCTTTAAATGAGGACATGGATAAAAATGTATGATAATTTTATTTTAAAGAAGCTTGAAGCTATTGGGTACGAGTAATGCAAAACTGGTTCCTGTCAAAATCTGGGATAGGACTTTGTCCAGCAGTGGTCGTCTTCCGTATGAGTTGGTGATGAGTTGTTGATGATGATGATGGTGATAATGTGACGAATATTTGTTTTATATTACGAAACGTATTACGGAAAGTAGATTCTACCGAGAAGAACCGGCAAGAAACTCAGTAGTTACTCTTTTTCAACATTTAAAAAATACAAAGTCAAGTTAGTTAAATAAAATTATTTAAATTAACTACAAATTTTCATCCATCATCATTTTCAGTAATTTTAGATGTGAACGCTACGCTGTGTATGTTAAATACATACACAGCGTAGCGTTCACATCTTAAGTGGTCAAATAAATCTCAGGAACAACCAGTCCCAGGCAAAACTAATTTGTAAATATTTGCCTATATTTACACTGTTTCATAAAATATGTCTATATTTAACTCATATGAAAAATAAAATACATATATATCATCACTATATTTTAAACAAACCTGAATTAAAACAATAGAACGAGGTCGCGCGGTTTAGGGCGAGTGTTGTGTCAAGTGAAGCTTGGCGGAATTTATTAAGGACAAGAAGTTTGAAACAATGTAGCGTTTTATCTAACTTCAAATCATCGTAACGGCTCATAAATTGCCCCATTTAGACCCATTAATCTGAACCAAAGATTGCTAATTCTAAATCGAACACTAATCATGTGCTTAATTTGCACTAAGGCCAACCCAATACACGATCAACTTGAATTTACATAATATTCGCGATGTAATTGATTGTTGACAACTGCGTATCTAACGTCACATGCTAAGCATGGGTACACTTATAGCACTGTACGTTTCAATGTTACTTTTAACAATTTGGTATTTGATAGAAATATATGCAATGTATAAATTAAAGGATGTAAATATAAAAAAAACCTATGATTAGAATAAAAAAGTCTTATATTCAAAGTCTTTATATATCGAATGTAATTCTGTCACCTGTATATATGGCATGACGTGTATGGCACAAGTGTACTGCAATGAGTTAAATAAATACTCTTAGTCCTCAAATGGCAGGGAGGATTTTGGAAATTTTGCCCTACCACCAAGTGGACCTATGTCCAGCAGTGGACGAAAAATGGCTGTTGATGATGATGATGATGAAGTAAACGATCATTGCAAGGATTTGAGCAACGGTTCGTTGAAATCTTCATGGCCTACTTAATAGGTCATCTAGGATATTACTCTTGACATCTTACTAATACAGTAAACATGAAATGTTGTTTGGATGTTTGTTTATTCACGCTCGAAATTCTAGACATGGTCTAATGAAATTTTGGTATTCTATCATGTATACATTAGGATGTGGACTAATACAAATAATAAAATAAAATTATAAAATACATCTGGTTAAATATAGCTCGGTGGATAATAAGTATGACACAATAGTCTCTAATCCTTATTTTGCTGTATTAAAAGTAAAGCTATAACCAGTTCGGGATAAAGATTCTAAAGAACTGAGATGAATCTTAGTACTAGCGATTTAGATATATTTTTATTATTTTTTTATCGCTCGGAATATTAATAATAAGTTATACAAATAAATTAAACATTGTTTATTAAATTGAAATAATTACGATTATGTTACAAATACATTGTTTTGTTACATTTTGAAATAAACAGCATGTTGGTGAGACATTTGCCAAAACATCAACCGATTGTACACTAAACCGGAATGTATCAAATTTTATAAATCGGTAACAATGATTTAACACCTATGTACACAGTATAAAGACTATTATTGATTAAATGAATAATATCCCAGTACACGTTTTGTTCATTAATAGCCTTGGGTAACCGCTGTTCAGATGTAGCAGTTTGCCAATGAAAGAGGTAATTTACTGTACAACCACACAATATTGATTTCAGTGTAATATTGTGTACCAAAGGTTTGTGATTGCTTTGTGCGGTTCAAAATAAATAATATATTCGTTGTCTAAATTGTGAAATTTTAATTATTCTAGGAAATTTAATAATTATTCTATTCGTTGGTTATAAAGCATCAGATCCCGTTGACTTAAATTCAAATCTCGTGTTCAAATAGTTTTTGGGTTTGTGATACATACATAGCCGAGATGAGCCGAGATGGCCTAGTGGTTAGCGTGTATCTGAACGAATGATTGCGGGTTTAAACCCAGGCAAGCACCACTGAATATTCATGTGCTTAATTTGTGTTTATAATTCACCTCGTGCTCGGCGGTGAAGGAAAACATCGTGAGGAAACCTGCATGTAATTAATTTCATAGAAATTCTACTACATGTGTATACCACCGACGAATATGTTTCAAACCTTCTCCTCAAGGGGAGTGGAGGCCTTAGCCCAGCAGTGGGAAATTTCCAGGCTGTTGTTGTTGTTATTGATGCACAGCAGCTGTGTACTTTTGTATGTCATGCGTTGTCTGTTCTCCTTTGAGATTGATCGAAGTCGATCTGTTGAACATAATCAGATACACATCACACCTTATATTTAGAATCATTAGTTAGTCTTTGTGCTCATTTGTTGGTATGTTTATCGACTCTATTAAACGCTAAACACTATTCCTTTTCGCTTACAATCATGATATTTATAACTTAAGATACAGAAGCAATAACCATAGCGATCAGTCGAATGGTATAGAAGGTGATGGTATCCACAATTATGTAGCGGCCATTTAAGAACGAAATACATACACAAATACAGTGTATTAATAGCAAAAATATATATTAAAAAAAACAATGCAATTACACACATACACACTCACACAACACACACACACACTCATATATATATATATAGGACGAGCATCGGTTTTAGCTTATTGTATGTTAGTCATCATTTTTAAATTTTATTGAATAGATGATAGGTATTTTGGACGAACATTATTTTTTATTAATATATTTAATTATAATTTATAAATAATAAATATCAAATAACATTATTATTTGATATTTATTATTTATAAATTTTTAATTAATACTATCATGAGTTTATTAAAAAGCTTTTGAGACATGAATTTAAATATAATAAAAGACGACTTAACTTCATTTTCCTTCGCTTCTTTCCAGGACAATTTATAGAAATTCCGCTGAAGACAATTAATTTATCCTGCAAGTCTATTGTGCAAATACAGCTAAGCTTAAGATGTAATTAATATTTTTTTTTCGAGTTTGTTTGCTGACTGTACAATCGCCTCGCCTATCTCGACTAGTTAAATATAAAGAGGAAAACTGATATAACTGAATTAGTGCAAATATATGAGAAGTTAGTTAACATTTGTTTTGGAAAAACGCATTAAGCATTTCTACTACGTCACGTGGGGGGGGGGGGGGTACTTAGGGCTCGCAGTACCCAGGATGAGACTAGTATGGCTTAGTACACTGGAATACCCGCTAAAAACCAGTGGTACCCTCATTGTCTTTACAGTGGGCGTGAAAGAGTGAGGTAGATATTTCAGCCAAAGAAAGAATATACATATGTATGTCAGCAATATTGTATACTAATAAGTCTTGTTTAATATATATTTATTTATAATACAACAGTATTCCACTTAACTACTTATTACCCTTTACTTTTAATTCCAAAGTTCCGATAATACTGTCGATAATAAATATCATAAATTATTCAAGCTCCACTGGTTACGACCACTGAACAAAATTGTTTTTTTTTTTTTAATTAAAAAAAAATAAAAATAAATAAATAGAGATTGGACAATATCACATGCATCATTTTGATCCCAAATTAATTAGCTTATACTACAAGTGCTTATTAAGCACTTGTGTTATGGAAAATCACAAGTAATGACAGCATCACACACAACCCAAGACGACATAGAAAATTAATGAACTTTTTCTACATAGACTCGGCTGGGAATCGAAACTGGGAAAACTAAATACAGCCTCACATTCGTAATCATTAAATTAACTAGGTACAAACGTTATTATAAAACCAATTGCTAGCATAATTGCGTATAATTTTTAACCTCAAATTAATGTTTTAAACTTTAATAAAAGATTTTTTGATAGTGAAATTTGTACACCAAAAACCAGAAATTATTTTTTTTTATAAAATAATATTGTTGTAATTAATGATTTTATTTTGTAGAAAAAAGTCCGTTTGTATTGGTAACATCAACTCATTGTATAATTAAACGCCAAACAACAATGCTTCTTGTTGTGTTTGGACTTTAAGAGCGAATGAGCAAATGTAACTCCACACTCGAGGGATATAACATCACAGTTGTCAAGGTTGTTGGTGCATTTATAATCATCCTGCCCTTATCCCAATTTTTCTCGGGGTCGGTGTAGCATATCTTCTCCTTCCATACTACTCTGTCTGACGACATCTCTCAAGTAACTCTAAAGTAAGTACTTTCCAGCCATATCGTGATTCAGACAATCTATCCATCGTTTCTTTAGTGGTCCACTTGAGTAAAATACTTAATACTTCCAACATTACTTTGTTGAAATCAAAATCAAAACTGTGCATATCAAAGATGTGCAATTACAATTGAAATATTGTTCACCTCTCTTTCAAAGATTGACTCACACATTCACTCTATTACTGAGCTATGATGGCTTAGTTAGAACGCGTGCAATTCTTACGATGACAACTAATAAACCACTCATTTTTCATGCGCTTAATTCGTGTTTATAAAAAAAATATATATAATGAATAACACATAATTCCTTATATTATTTATTATGGCAGTATTCTAAAAACACATCTTTATGTGAACCCCTAACCCACTTGAAGCCTTGTAATAAACTCCAAGCCTTCTCAAGGGGAGATCAGGCCTTAGCCGAGCACATTTACAGGCTGTTACTTCGCTATTTTTTCTCCATTACAGACTAAGCAAGATTAGTCAAGCAACCTACGGATGAACGGACCAATGAATACTCATATAAGTCACCGTGTAATTGTAGGGATTCAGATATATATGCCAAAGACCGATAGTTATGGTTATAATATTTAATTCAGAAAAATGCATTGATTTTGATATATATTATGTATATACTCTTGTGATATCTCTCTATTATAATGCCCAGTGTCACGATCCAAGAAAGTTATCTATTATATTTATCACTCACTCTTATCACTCAGAATCTAGTGGGCACGCGCCCGTCTTATTATAAAAAAAGCATTAAGTTTGAATACAATATAGTCGACTTAGTTCATCCTTGAAAATATATGACCTTTTTATTTCTGATTTTATATAATAAATAAAAATAAGATTCCATTTGCGCTCCCGGTGCATTTGCATAGAGCATTATATATTTAATGGAAGCTGTCGCCTTCATTTTTAGCATCCGTAATAAAATTTACTTATATTAAAGGTATATAGCCTTTCATTTTCAGCTAGCTTCATCAGCTTTAATTAAGCCTTCGAATGTATTTAACCGTTGGTCGGTTTAATGTTTTTCATCACAAGTCACATTGGCAGAATATGTTGAATACAGGCACAGAAAATGGCATGCTAAATTTAAAAAAAAAATGAAATGCGTCTGACGAAAAACATTTTAAATTTTTGAATCGATTAGAATTCAATTTCACTCCAAGGAGTTTCATTTAAAAATTGACAGCTAAAAACACAAACTGATATTGTTGGCAGATTAAGTAAATTATTACCATTTATTTCCTTCAAATAGGCTTAAAATATTCAACTTGAAATAGTTGTATTAACATTGTGTTCATTATGGTTTTTTTTTGTACTTGAATTATATTTTTTTTTATTAACATAAGCATTAATGACATTCAATGCCTAAATATATACAAATATGAACTAAAACTAGTTACTGTAAAAAGTTTGGTTAAGCCACGGCGGGGAATCGAACCCCGGTCTCCCGCGTAACGGGCTAGTTATTATTGAATAGGTATTTGGACTTGCAAATGTGTAATCAGATGGTAAGTGGTCACCACCGCCCATAGCGACTGAAACATCATACCTTACATTTGCAATCCGCCGCCAACTTGGAAACTAATATATCACGTCCCTTCGGCCTATAGCTATCCTGACTCACTAACCTTCACCTGCTAGAAACCTGACCATCAAGGCCAAAGTCAAAATCAAGAACCTTTATTCAATATAGATGTGATTACACTTACTTATTGATAGCAGCCATCAAGTCCCATATACTGAAATATAACATTGATTTTTTAAAACCAATATATTTGGATGTTTATTATTTAAAATCAATGTTTTAGTCATTATTTAAAAACTGTTTAAAAATATACATTTTGCTGTCGTTGAAATCGAGTATCGTATGCAATAAATAAACCATGTACGAATAAAGAATTTTATGCAAAAATCAACAATGCAATTTAAAACCACGTGTAAATAAAATACGACACACAAACTAACTGTATTGAACACAGATAACTAAAAGTTTAAAATAAAAAAAAAAAACTGTAAACAAAACCATCTAATCTAAACTTTTATCTGTGGTTCAATTAATATACGTTAAAAAAAATATTTATTTTACTAACGAATATAGTTTCGTATTTTATTTATTTAACACAATTTTTCTTTTTTATTTTTCTTTAATATCTATCAATTTCGTTTCAAGCTGTAAAAATTCAAATATAGAACATTTTAGAAACTACAATCGTATCCCATATAAAAGTCCATAGAACGATAATGTTTTAACCGCAAGACATTCGAATCTATCCGTTAAAAGAATAGTTCGGAAAAGGTGAAGTTAAGCTACCTTGTTTGAAATGTAATTTTGCTGTCTGAGCGCCAGCGTGTAGCAGACGTTCCTGAACTTATAAACTGATGGAGGAGGCATTTAATTTAACGTTATATACCTTATCTAAAATAACAATACAACATTTTTTGTTATTCCTTGTCAGGAAATTCGTCAATACTACTAAAACAAAATACGTAACACTTATACTAAAAGAGGCACAGCATACGGAGAAGGTTTTACTAAATAAAGATAAAAATAACAATGAAAATTTATGTTATTGACATTATATTCCTTTATTTTAGTGAGTGTATCCAAACGCAAAACGTTATTATCACACGATACAGTTATAAAACGTCCAAAGGCATGCTCATTGTTATAGCAATCTTTATAAAGCTTTGTGACAGAACTATAAGAATTAAAGAAATCTAGATAATAAAATAATAAATCCAGCTTAAGAAATAGAAAACATCCTACATTATCTGTGGGCTTTAACTCAAGCCATGTCCAACTTCAGTACAACTTTTATTTAATATTAAAAAGCAACAGTTTTATCTGTGAGCATAATTTATAGAATAGGTCAATTCTATTTATAAAACCAAACGCACAGCTTAGCGTAGTAAACTTTCCACTGTAAATTTAAATGAAATAATAATTGATAAATAGGCTTAAAAATAAATCCATATATTTTGTAAAGGCAGTTAAGAAGATTGCATATAGTAGCCACCCCCCGGTGGAGTAGATTAGTATTGCAATGATGCACGTATTGCTTATATTCGCCATTGATAGATATGACATAATATGTTTATTTTCTGTATGTAATCGCACATTTTATTTACAACTACAAATGAAAACTTAACTATGCTTACTAATTCAAATTCTTAACTTACTTACGATTGCTGTTCACATCACTATCCGACTTTATTGATATTTTGTACAAGACGTGTATCTTTACCGATGATTCTAAGTTCGAATCCAGAGCAAGGGCTACTGAGTTCATGTGATTAATTCCTATTTATAATTCATCGTGTACTCGGTAAAGGAAAGCATTGTGAGAAAACTATCACGTGGCTGATGAGAATCTGCCACGTGCACCCACTAACATGCATTAGTAGCGTGATGGAGTGAGCTTCAAACCTCCTCAAAAGAGAGGAGGAAAGGAAAAGAGGGAGAGGAGGTTTTAGCCCAGCTCAGGGAGACGTTAATAATGGTTTACTTGCTTTTAATATATTTTGTATACAACATACATATGCATATGTATATACAGAGTTATTAATACTTAACTTCTCCTACAATTTTATAACATTCGCGATACATCGAACTGCACGAATTATGTTCTTTACAACGGAATAAAAGTTGGTGCTCGCAATCAGCTGATTAAACTCACGTTATCAATCTAATATCAACTCTGTAACAAGGGTAATAAGATCTACTTTCAGTCACGGAGAACACTATACCGTGCATTAGAATTGTGTTAGCGCGAACACTCATGCCAAGAAAATTAGATAGGATCTCGTAATTTCGTTTAAATTAGGAGTTTTCTCGACTAATTTAATGAAGGAAATGAATAAGCACGATTTTTTTCTTTAATTGATGATATTGATAACACATTATTTTAAACGAACACTAGTAAAATATTTATAATTTTTTAGTTATAGAAAACATCAATGGCGTAAAATTTTGTAGAAACATTTTCTAATGGCATTTTCCTTGGAGTTTATAAACGGTTTTTCTCTTAATTCAGCGTACGTAGACTTTTTCCATTTCTTTGATAAGTAATATGATTATACTTTGTTTATGATTTATCAGTATCTAAAGTTATCTTTCTTTTTAATTTAAATAAAATATAACAGAAAAATGCCTGATAATAATGGCCTTATTCGACATAAGTCCGCTTTAGTTTTTATATTCTTTTCGTATACCAAGTAAATGTAAAAAGAAATCACCCCGCTCTTACGAAAGTTAAAGTTATATTTGAAGATTTTTATTTGTTCAAGTAAATTGTC
The DNA here is from genome assembly GCF_905220365.1 of Vanessa cardui. Lineage (NCBI taxonomy): Eukaryota > Metazoa > Arthropoda > Insecta > Lepidoptera > Nymphalidae > Vanessa > Vanessa cardui. The sequence goes on along the minus strand of NC_061127.1, from coordinate 1,295,803 downwards.
ATTCTGTAAATGTTCTAGACTTCTAGTACAAGGCTAAGAGCTCCTTTCCCTTTGATAAGAAGGTTGTATATTATACAATATTTTAATATATCAACATGGTAGATCTTACTAAGTATTCAAAATGTGTGGAAATTAAGTTTTTTTTTATGTTATAGGTTGGCGAACGAGCATATGGGCCACTTGATGGTAAGTGGTCACCATCACCCATAGACAATGATGCTGTAAGAAATATTAACTATTCCTTACATCGTCAATGCGCCACCAACCTTGGGAACTAAGATGTTATGTCCCTTGTGTCTGTAGTTACACTGGCTCACTCACCCTTCAAACCGGAAGACAACATTACTGCGTACTGTTGTTTGGCGGTAGAATAACTGATGAGTGGGTGGTACCTACCCAGACGGACTTGCACAAAGCCCTACCACCAAGTAAAGGTAGTAGATGAGATTCGCAGTCTTTTATGGTCGTCTGGCGTTAATCTCATTGATAGACTGGTTGTCTGTAACCATTAATTTTGAAAAACCCTTAATAATTGTTGTTACTACTTACTCATCAATGGCTAAGTCAACATCACGGATGTTGGTCAAGTGGTGAGTACACCGGTCTTCACGGGTACGCCACTCCGAGGTCCCAGGATTACCTCCCGGCTGAGTCGATGTAGATTATCATTAGTTTTCTACGTTGTCTTGGATCTAGGTGTTTGTGGTACCGTTGTTACTTCTGATTTTAATTAACACATGTGCTTTAGCTACTTACATTAGGATCAGAGTATTTAAGGTCATATTTAAGGTTATAGAATCCAGTGGAAAAAGATCACAAGAGCATTAAAAAGATGTAACATAATCACAATTAATCTGATAATTACGAGAGAGTAAAAAGAAAAATTTGTATATTTGGAAAGTCAATATGTAACAACGCATAATAGGAAGCATGTAAGTCGTATCAGATAATTGGTTCCAGAAAAATCTTAGTAACATTGTAGAACAGACATTACCTAGCATCTAACAATCTCACAGATTAAAAAATATAACACAACATCATATAAAATGGAAAAAGGTTCGTGTAAGAAATGTTTTCACTTTGTATATTATAAGGTAGCTAAAGCAATACCAATAGAAGTTTTCAAGTGAGCGTCGGAATGTAACTACATTTCTATGAAACTCTTAAGTGTAAACTCTTGTACACTTATGTTGCTTTGGAGTGGAGAATTGAGTTTTATTAATGTTAATACATATTTGAACTTCTATTATTGATAGCAAGTTTTTATCTATCAGTTTTATTAATCCATCACAACGAAAACTCTAATCAAACAATATCACTGTTGACTACAACCTTGGAACCTATGGAAGACGAATAAATTTTAAATGAACTGGAACAACTAACATTTAAAATTTAAATAAAGTTAAACTTATTTCTATGAACAATTAAGAAAAAAAATAAAATAAAATCCGCAAAAAGGTTTTTATTTATTAAAATTCTGGGAATGTGATAAAGGTATTAAGTTACAATATTAACTTTAATTTATAGTATGTAGGACATTATTAATATTTCATTAATAATAAATCAGTCAATATTTCAGTAGAGGTTGGTGCTCTAGGATTACTATCGTTTAGAAAAAATATTGAATGGTAGCTTTACCATTACAGTTATACTTTATATAAACTGTAAACTCAAACACCTATGGTAAGATTTTCAAAAACATTTCTTAACATTTCCACACAGACTACACGAAAAGAAAAATTTGATCCAACGTTTGACCAAAACTTGGATGATAATCCCCGCCTTCACGCTAACGACCAAACTTTGTTAAGAAAACAAAGAGGGAATAATTTTTTAACGATATCGTAATATATTAGCGCAGCAACTGTCAAGGATGTCCGCTTATCTAAAACAGTAAATAAAAGTTACACTCAGGGGCGAAACGATCTTTTTGTTCGGAGTTCTTAGGAGGAAGTGTAAAAACTTTGTCAGTTCACACTAACTTCGTCGGAGGATGCGAGTTTTGTATTACGACGCTTTTATATTTGCTATATACTTATATATGTGTTTATATTTTATTTCGAATACGTTTTCTGTGTGGAAGATGATATCATACTTTATTCTCTAATAGTTAAATTGCTTACATTATGGTGAGGGATTAATGGAATGTTACAGTTTTGTGTAACGTATTGATCTGAGGTCGATTGATTAGACTAGTTCTTTGATCGATGCTTCGCAATTCTTTTTTATTTGTTTTACTTGGTGGTAGGGCTTAGTACAAGCTTCTCTGGGTAGGCACCACCCACTCATCAGTTATTCTACTGCCAAATAACAGTACTCAGTATTGTTGTGTTCCGGTTTGAAAGGTGATTGAGCCAGTGTAAGTAGAGGCTCAAAGGACATGGCATCTTAGTTCCCAAGGTTGGTGGCACATTGACGATGAAAGGAATTGTAATATTTCTTACAGCGTCATTGTCTATGGGTGATAGTGACCACTTACCATAAAGTGGCCCATATGCTCGTCCGCCAAACTATATCAACAAAAAAAATCTAGGGAACTACGGATTTATATACTCTTGTGCCTGAAATTAACAGAATATAGCAAACTAAGAAGCGTTATGAAAAACTAACCTAACCTGCCCATCAGATTTACACAAAATCCTACTAGCATAGCATTCCAATATTCTAGCAAGTTTATTCCAATAATGCATGCATGAAGATTCTTAATTAAGAAGTAAGTAAGGCAATTAAATAATAATCATTACGAATGAATAATTAACGAGTAAAAAAAATTGAGCTAAAAAAATAAATAATTTTGGGATGTTTATGAACTGAAGTTCATGTTCCTTTTTTAAATGTGGAAAAACATTCCAGAATATCATGAATGCTAAAGGTAAAGTTGGACAAACTAAATTAGGATGGATGAGGTGAAATAGAAAAAATACGATAAAAATGAAAAGTCTGAGATAAAATTTTCGCCGGTGTACTTTTGTGAATCAAACACCGAAACATTTACGGAGCGTGCATCATTCAATTTAACGCCGTTGTGTTGAAAATAACTGGCTTAAATTTCATTCATGTCTTAACTTTTGAAGCCAAGTGGTTGGTGCTTTTTAACATCCTAAATATTTTTAGCCTACTATGCAATCATGAATCGAATCAATGTTAATGTTAACATCAGCTTATTTTACATTCATTGCTGGATATAAAATGATTGCAATGTACATTATTAAAGTTATTCTGCTTTGTACATCGATTAACTTTGATAGTCGTTAGTCTGATAAGTTATGGATGCATATACGCTATGGTGTTCTGTGGACGAGTGCTAATCCATCCAATAAATTGGTTGAAACTGTGGTCTATCTCCTTACTGAATTTTAGTCAAAATATATTTTCTTAAGCAATATCTAGCACAGCAGAAAATCACTAATGCAAGCTCAAGTTACATTTTCTACCTCTGCACTATAATAGTCCGATACGAACTTAATCTGACACACCTGAACAGAAATCTTTACATGTATAAAACAAAATCGAGCCTTCCCGCTGTCTGTCCCTGTGTATGCTTAGATATTTAAAATTAGACAACGAATTTTGATGCGGTTTTTTTAATAGATAGAATGATTCAATGTGAACGTTTATATACACAATGCATGCACAACATACTATGTTAGAAACACTGATTATTTATTTTAGAGGTTTCTAAATAGATGACGTAAATAAACACTTTTTATTGTCTGATGATATAAAGCTATGAACTTCGAACATGATTACACTCTGTAGTATATTTAGTATCAATATAACACCCGTTCAAAAGTGAGCTGAGATGGCCCAGTAGTTAGAACGCGTGCATCCTAAACGAAAATTTCGGATTCAAACCCAGGCAAGCAGCACTATGAACCTGCATTTGTATAATTTCATCGAAATTCTGCCACATGTGCATTCCACCAACCCGCATTGGAACAGCGTAGTGGAATATGTTCCAAGCCCTCTCCATAATGGTAGAGAAGGCCTTCCCCAGCAGTGGGAAATGTACAGACTGTACTTACTTTTTACTTTTTTTATCTGTGCGAAGTCGGAGCCGGTCATTAGTAATTTATAAAATAAGATAACGTAACTTACGAGGCACGAAATTAATCTGTCATCATTTCTAACTGGGAATTTCTGGAAAGAATAGCAATAAGTTTAATTCGTTTCGATAATAATCTTTTACAGCTGCTCAATCATCTCTTACGGAAGATAATTTATGTTATTAAAATACGTCTTACCACGATTCATATGATATGCATGGATTTTGTATAAAAAACTCAATAAAAAAGTGACTTTTCTTCTTTTTTCGACGAAATGGACTGGACTGCCTGTTTGACAAACAGGCTCAGCCTACACGGAGATATAGATTTTTTATAAAAATACATTTAATATTTTCTACTATCCAGAAAATCTTATAAAGACACGTTCCTAGTCAATTTATTTGTCTGGAATATACGACTTCTAGACTGTACTTTTATAATAAAGAATACTATTTTTGTCCGTCTGTCAGTGTTGTAATGCTCTTTCTCTACTATAACACGTATCACTGTATATATAGATAAAATAAAGTGCGTTTTGTAGTTTAAAGATAGTTCTTAGATAACGTATGTGTTCGGAAAACTTAAGCTATATGTAGTGAAGCTCCTAGTATCTATATAATATATGTACTACCTTTTTTTAATAATAACCTCACTTCTTATTATCTTCATTAGTAAATTGCGCCCGTACGAATGTGGGGCCAGACTTTCCAGTTAATTATTCATTATGTAATCCATACATATAATAAAATTGTCTGTTCGTAATTTTAAAATAGCCCTTTTTTACTCAATGCATATGTATGTATATACGGTATATTTACCAAAATAACATTTCTTACAATTTTTGTCTGTCTGTGTTTGTTCCGGCTAATCTCTGGAACGGCTAGACCGATTTTGACGGGACTTTCACTGGCAGATGAGTGATATAATAAGGAGTGACTTAGGCTACGATATTTTTTTTTAAATTCAAACTCGTGCAAGGTCGCGGTTACAGCTAGATATTTATAAAAAGTATCTAACATATCTCAGCACTTGGCTGACGAGCACTGTTTCATCATCGACCTCATTTAACAGATATACGACGCTATTAACGTTAGTTTGCTCAGCAATTATTCATTACCGTGTTTTAATTTGTCGACCGCAATGATTTATAAACTGTTTGTTTAATATTAACTACGCTTTCAGCTGTAATGTTAAATGGTTTCCAGTTTCCAATATTGCTTTCTGAAATTGTATGTTACATTTAAATTAACTTTGTTTGAAAATATTATTTTTTGTACACTTTTTTATACGTACAATGTATTTTAGTTATTGTTCAAAATGTGCTCATTTGTTATTTAATATTATTATAAATTAAATAATCTAGTCTGTTTAATTTTTGACTGATAAATAAATAATGTTATTAAATATATTTTTATGATATACTTTACAACAGCTAAATCGTTAATTGAAGCATTAGAATAGGGATTGATTAAAATAATCGACGTAATAGGACGAAATAAAACGAATATTGTGATATTTAATGCTGTAAATATTATTTGCATTAATTAAAATGTTACATAATATTAAAACAGATTAATAAAAACGATTTACTTATGTCAACATTTTGTTATTTATATTGAATGATTCTTTATGTAAGTTTTTGATTATTTCTGTATTTTATATTATTAATTATTTAATTGTAGTTAATAAGTCATAGAACAATTCTCTCATAAAAAGTAGTTGTCATTAATGGTTTTGATGATGAAACAATAATTTAGACGACTTTAATTAATTATTTTATATAACATTTATTATGTTATTTTATGTATTTTTATATCATTTTATTATCTTAAGTATGTGTTAGTGTATGATAGAGATGTATATTATTTATACATAATATTTATATATGTAGGAAGGTATTAGTGTGCAAATATTTGTAAGTTTATGACTGCACCGCCTACGCCGCTAGTTTTGAAATCTCCCTTTGATTGGGCTATCTGGAAGAGATGGCTAATAAGCCATAAGTCCGCCCGTTGTACAACACTTTTAATGTACTTCTTTTGTTTTTTAAAATTCTTTTATTGTATTTTATTAATTATGTGTTACTTTCTTTTATTTGTGTTTTATTTTTGGTGTGCAATAAAGAATAATTCATTCATTCATTCATTCATGATGAGACTGAAGAGAGAGAACTTTGCCGTTTCGTAAATTCAAATCGTTTATAAAAAATACATTGGTAAAAAAAGGCATATAATTCGAAATAAGATTTTGTAAATGATAAAAAAGCTTGGAATTAATACCTGTTGACTTCCAGGCAGGATATATTAATTTAAATAATTGTATTAACTAACATGACTTTGTATTTTTTAAATGTTGAAAAAGAGTATCTACTGAATTTCTTGCCAGTTCTTCTCGGTAGAATCTAATTTCCGAACCGGTGGTAGCTTCACTTAATTGTTAAATGACGATTTAAAAGTGCCTGTAAAAGCCCACTTGAACAAAGTTTATTTTGATTTTGATTTTGATGAATGATTTAGTTCACGTAGGTAAAATTTTGATTATTTGGTAAAGGATTAAATAAAAACTTATCTTTCGTAGAATTCAAGCCTTTAAGGTGAATAGATAACCCAATTAAAGGAGCTTAAAATGTAGTTTTAGGACAGAATCGCCATTAAACAGTTTTGATACATCCTTCAAACAGTTAATTGATTTATGAGCGGAAAGTTGCGTAAAATCCCGTAACACAAGATCGAAGTAATGGATTATACGACAGTTCAATAACGCAATACATCATAGTTTTATAGCATTTTCTCTTCCAACTAAATGTAATAGACATAATATTCGTTGAGATACGTTATATGTGATGTATGGCTCGAGAACCCCAGCGGACCGAATAACTTTTTCCTGTTTTTTTTTTTTCTCCATTATGAGGTTTCAGGAATATTTTGGTTTGAGTCGAATGTCAAGGGGATTCGCGATGCTGGAATCGAGTTACTTTTTATTTATATTTACATCATCATTTCTGATATGAGTGTTTTTATCTATTCATTTTGTTTATATACAGTGTTATGTGATGCTTTGTTGTCTAGTTAAAAAGAGCCGAGACGGCACAGTGGTTAGATCGCACGCATTTGAACCGATGATTGCGGGTTCAAACCCATGTAAGTTCTACATTACTTAACTTGTTTTTATAATTAATCTCGTTGGCGATGAAGGAAAATATTGTTAGGAAACTTGCATGTGTCTAATTTTAACGAAAACGAGGTCCTTGAAATGAACCCAAGTAAATTGATATTGTAATAATAAAAAAACATATTGTTTTTAATTTTATAAATATAGTATATGAACTAATATAAAAATATTATAAATTAGTTCACGAGTCGTTTGTTAGGTTGAATTGAAAATTTGTACAGTAAAATAATAATAATTATTATTATTAAATATTGTAAATTCTAATAGTCTTAGATTGAAAATGGCCAATGACAATCAAGCGTCGGATTTGCCAAAATAATGCGTTAATAACAATTTATTAAGCATTTCTGAACACACCAATCCACTGAACTATCTCGGAACTCTCAATCATTATCAATTAATTCCGCAACTGCATTACGAGAGGATGTAAACGGAAGAAGGAACAATGCAAAACAAACAAGTTTGAAAAAGCAATTATACAGTCTGCCATGGAGTTAGTGAGCAATATTCCATGATTAATATTTGACGTCGGTTTTAATAGTTGGAAACGAAATATAGATACTAGATAGCAGACATGCTGTGCCCGCGACTATGCGTGTTTGAATTTAACAAAAAAAGTTATAGTTGTAGCCTAAGTTACGTCTTATTTCATTAAAGTCGGTCCAGCCGTTTCAGAGACCGAAACATATATTGTACAAAATAAAGTAAAGTAACAGCCTCTACATTTCCTACTGCCGAGATAAGACCTCCTCTACCATTAAGGAGAGGAGTTCCATTTGGAACATATTCCACCAAGCTGTTCCAATGCGGGTTGGTGGAATGCACATGTGGCAGAATTTCGATGAAATTCAACACATGCAGGTGTCCTAACGATGTTTTCCTTCACCGCTGAGCACGAGATGAATTATAAACACAAATTAAGCACAAATACATATATAGCGGTGCTTGCCTGAGTTTAAATCCGCAATTATCGGTTAAGAGGCACGCGTTCTAACCACTGGGCCATCTCAGCAGCTGTACAAAATGTAATTTTTAAATTTTTATTAACACTAATAAATTCAAACACACACATACATACGAGCATATAGCAGTTATAAACAACTAAGTTATTTTATAAATTGCGTTGCGCAAATATCTTTTATTCTATTTATAGATACTATCAAAGTTAGGCTTTGTAATAATCTGCTTGATCTTATCAAGACAACCCCTACTCAGGATCCTTATAAACGTCAGGTCATGTGTTTAAAAAACAATGCTATCATGCACTTTGCTGCTGAATGTTTAGCGAGAGAAATTTATTTAAATTCATAAATTGTATCTATTTATATAAGTATACATCTGTAGCTATACATTAAACATGTGATTATTTCATTGTAATTAGTATATATATTTTATTTATCTATGTTTTGTACTTACCCTTTTTACCTCTGTTTCTTTCTTCTTGGAGAGATCGCTTTTTATGCATCTCTATTGAATGTTACTTACATATATAGTAATTGATATTAATAAAGAGTATTTTGATTTTGGCTTTATAGCATTATAATGCATTGAACTGATAGCAACGTAAATATGTATAATTTATTATTAGAAATAAAGAAAGAAAGAAATGTTTATTAGGACACGAGACACAATAAATAGAACAAAAAAATTAATACAAAAACCTCAAAGATAAAAAAACATATTAACCAATTATAACTACTGAATAACTAAATTTACAAAAAAATATTATAATATTAATTTTCTATTACACCAATATAATTGATTTCTATCAGCGTGTTACTTTAGAATACCTTGATATATTAAAAAAATGCAACCTTCCAATAATTCTGTTTCTTATTGAGATGACTCGTGTACTTGTATTATTTCAGTTTAATATTGCTACTATTTTGAATTAATAAAACGCAAACGCATTAAATACGAAAGAAGTAAAGTATGTAGAACAGCTTTCCGGTGCTACGAGGCTACGAGTGCTACGAGGACGCTCGTCAGGTTGAGCGACGTGTGTAGCACCGTAAAGATGTCCGGCTACCGGATTGTCTGATTTTTACGATATAAACCTGCTAATTTCTTAAATATTTTCATAAAAGTGGCCTCAGTACAGAATTATTAAACTTTAAAAAATATCTTGTTAAGAATATTAATATTTTTTTAATTTAAGAAAATTGACACGTATTTTGAACTAATCGTATTTTTATTTGAATTAGCCTTATAGTAAAACATAAGGGAGGGGGAGTATATATGTACACAGATAGGCTTTTATTCTCTTATATAAGAAAAAACTATGCATATGTCTAATCCATCATAGTATTCCACAGAGGATTGGCGAATGTCTATGACTTACATTATATTCTATTTTCTTCTTCGAAGTAAATAAAACTTGAATTCACCCTGAATCCTAAAATAAATAAAGTTGATACAAAAATATTTAGCGTTAAATTAATCATGAAAAAAATTATCTAATAATCACTCGCAATTAATTACATAGTACTTTTGTGTATGATTAAAATTTAAATTGTAAAACTTTATTTAGCACATATATTAATAAACATACTTTTACGTATTGAAGTTGTTTTCGGGAAGTTTAACTTTAATATGATTTTCTATAAAAAAAAAAACTCTTACACAAACAAATAAATCAATAAGATGAATTTAAATCTGCGAATATAAATAGAAAAAAAAATAGATTGAATATTCTTATTTTGTTACAGATTCAAAGAGAGATCACTGCAACAAGACCGTTGAAATATATGAAGATGTATCGTCGCCTCCGGTGACAGCTGAAAACTTCGGGCGACCTCTCACATGTACATATAGGTAGGTGTCATATTTACAGCTAGAATATTCAACGGAGAACACGAGACGGTGGAAATGATCTAGAAATTTCAATATAAAACGAATTTTTAAATTTCGATTTTCAATTTGTTTAAATAATTTTGAATTACACAGATAATATATTGGTAAATTTACTTGGGAAAGAATGAAGGATATTTAAGTTTATAAAGATCATGAATATTCAAATGACATTAAAAATTGTAAACATCTATTAGAAATATCGACAATCATTATTATTGTTAAAGTTATTGATTTCGGGATATTTACCATGTTTTTTTATTTTTGTTCAGTCTCATGAAGAAGACATTCGTAGATAATGTCAAAATATCGAGCTCCACTGAAGAAAAATAAAAAATATGGTAAATATCCCGAAATCAATAACTTTAATAATAAAATAACCATGTTAATTTAAAAAACATATTATTATTTTCAATAACGTAATTCCAATATATATATATATTGGAATTGTCCTTTATACTGGAAATTTCTTTTTTCACAGTAATGATTAGATTCTGTATTTAAATTTAAAAAATAAAAGTAAAATTGTTAGCATTAGTTTGTTGCTTGTTCTTTTTTATTCTAAAAGTTAATAAAAATGTAAATCAAAATCGAATCAATTTTTTTTGTTTAGAATCGTCTATGGTCACTATGAGTAGAAATATTGAGGAGTATATGAATTCCTTATTCAATTTCCCAGTGACAAAATCACGATATATATATATATATGAAATTTCTCACAATAACTTCTGTGTTCACAGGTTTAGAGCATTTCGAGGGTCACCAAAAGACTGGATACTCAGGATACGATTTAAAAAATTCAAGGTCGGCACTCTTATCAACGGTACGACATGTCACAAGGGATATATGCAGGTATACTAAAGTTTAACTAACAACAACAACAACAGCCTGTAAATTCCCACTGCTAGGCTAAAGGCCACCTCTTGAGGAGAAGGTTTGGAACATATTCCAGTACGCTGTTCCAATGCGGCTTGGTGGAATACACATGTGGCAGAATGTCTATGAAATTTGTCACATGCAGGTTTCCTCACGATGTTTTCCTTCACCGCTGAGCACGAGATGAATTATAAAGACAAATTAAGCACATGAATCAGCGGTGCTTGCCTGGGTTTGAACCCGCAATCATCGGTTAAGATGCACGCGTTCTAACCACTAGGCCATCTCGACTCTCAAGTTTAACTAAAGTGAGTCAATTTATTATTGACATTATTTAATATGGAATCGTATGTACTTATTAGACTAACCGTAATATCTGGTATTCTCGATGCTTAAGGAGGTTTGGATTTTAAACAAAACATATGCTTCTGATGTCATTTGGAAATAACGTTTGTCATTACCATTTCCAAATAATATTTATTCGTTTGGAAGTAGTGCGTATTTTAAGTGGACGCTGTTATCTACTTTTATAGTTTTTAAACACTTCAGTTTACACCAAATTCGCTGCAGAACATGAGTCTGAAATGACAGGATGTGATATGCGATATTGACTGTAATAATCATAAAATTTATAGGGAACACGTATCAAAATAGCGTATCGTCGTATGTCGTTTGTCAAAATTTCACGAGTGAGGTACGATGTGATTTCTTGCAGAATCAACAATCACTAAGATGAATAAGTTAAAAAAATCAGCTGAAGTGTATAAAAATTGCTTGTTGATTTTTGAAATTTAAGTCCTATACCTCATTTGTTTAAATAAAGTTTTATAAATTTTTATATAACTCAAAATTAAAATCATACTGGTGAAAATTATATTTTTTCCGTGTTAAAATATATTTTTACTTTACTATACTTTTGTACATCACACAGATAAATAAATAAATACAACATCAATATAACACAGACAAAAGAGGCGTTAATTTATTACTATTTCTTTCATGCTTCCAAAAATATCAATGAATTGGTATGGATTATTTCCAAAATCATCAACCAGTTATTATACATAACAAAAATTTAAATTAGATGACCTTTGACCTGAACCTTGAGTTCCAGTTGTATTTTAAATATTAAAAGGTGAAAACGAGAAAATACGTTAAGGGTGAAATTATGCTAAATAAAACAGAAAGCCAAAGTCCATAAGACCCGAAAATCACCAAGCAAGGAGACGTAATCGAGTTGGTGAGAGCTTTACCAATTCAACTAATTAATTTCTGAACTTCGTGAACTAAAAGAACTCGGAACTCGAACAGCGGCAATACGGCTGGATAATTATTGGATCATTCCCCTGTCGTGATTTCGAAAATTCGAAAGTGAATAAACTTCGTCGTATCCGTATTTTGGAGACCATTTATACAAATTGATTTAAAACGTTAGTGTATCATTGTTTGTAGAAATCTTGTGGATTTACCAATTATAATTCAATGGCAAAACAAATGGAAACATTCAAATATTTATATGTATTTTTAACGTATGCATTCCTTAATTTTTCAATCCATGTCAATCTAATGCCTTATCGATAGCGATTTAATATCGCCTTGAAAGGCTTTTGTTTAAATTTAAGCAACAAGAGCCGATTCGTACAGTACACAACAACACATAAATCATCATTATCATCAACAGCCCTTTTTAGTCCACTGCTGGACATAGGCCTCTCCAATAGCACGATAATTGAGAACTACTGACGAATTAAAAATAGAACAAAGATTAGAATCGAACGTGCATGCAACTAACAGGTTACTATTACGTGTCTATTGTGAAAATATAATTAAACTTTACGTTCGAGACATGACTTCAATTGTCGCTGTCTCTTAGAGACGGGTAAATTTACCGATGATTCTGGATTTCACCCTGGGAAAGACTCAACGAGTTTCATGTGCTTACTTATGATAATGATCTCATAACGTGCGGCAGATGACAATCTGAAAGGTATTCACTAATACACATTGGAACAGCGTATTGGAGTAAGCTCCAAACCTTCTTCAAAACCAATAACACTATGTCATTTACAAACTGTAACAATTTTTACTTTAGTATATTATGTGTATAGTAATAATACTATTTGTTTCCAGATAGTAGACGGAAATGCGAAGACAGATGTTTCGAACAGAAAAGAACCGGGTCTATTTTGCGGGGAGATAGAACAGCCGCAGACTTTCATATCCGAGACGAATTTCGTGAAGATAGTCTTCCATGCAGATAACTTTACGGACCAAACTTACTTCAGTTTTGATTCAAGGTAATTTAAGTAATGTACACTACAACAACAATACACATGACTATCTGAACCAGGTGGGAAGTTTTTTAAAAAAAAATTCTACCAGTACTCAAGACTCGTTTTTTTTTTCATTTACGTCTTGTGATGAATACTATACCTTGTTTATCAATGTATTGTGTGCAACTGCAAAGTTTGACTTTTCTTATGGACATTAAGAGCCGGGGTAGTTCACTAATCGTATAACAAAAAAAAATGCAGCTGAATATTATTATTTTTACAGCTACTATACATTTATTATAATGACTTATATTTTTTTAATGTTATTCATTTAACAGAGCAGAACAACAGTTTGAAGTGTACCTCAGATACGGTCAACATCCAGAGCTGTATCCCAACAGGCGGGGCGAAGTCGTAGCTGGGTGAGTAAACACATTTAAATTTCGAATCATCTTAAATAGAATTATATAAATTATGTAATTGTAATAATTATAATTATCACAAATACATACATAAATCCATGACAATTATAATTGACCCGAGAAAAAATTATTAGGTTTTTAGTTATTTTTGAAATTCATATTGTTATATTTCGGTAAGCACGAAAGCATGTAAGGTTGTACTGGTACCCATTCCCCTTTATATCGCACAATTTCTAGCTTAGCCACCGTGACCGAAAATTGTTAAGATATCAAAGAAAGGTTATGTAAATTGCGTCTAATATCATTCCATCCCTCTCGCACACTATACCTATCTCAGTCCCGCGCGTTATAGCTACGAAATAAAGTCCACGAACATAAAATTTGCATTTCAAGCACGACTCGTTATTTTTACGTACCCAATACTTTCGGATTATTTTATAATTTGTTATTTACTCACTATCTTTATTGTTATGTTTGTGTTTATGTAAAAAATATATTTTTAAGAAGATATGTGTAAAAAACGTCATAGCCTGCACAAGGGCAATTGATTGTGTAATAATAAAATATTTATTACACTAAGTAAAATTTGAAAAAATATTTACAGAAAATTGCCAATTTTTTTACAAAGGTTTCTACCGTACCGTCGTTACTTCTGATTTTCCATAACACAAGTGCTTTAGCTACTTACATTGGGATCAAAGTATGTGATGTGTGTACAATATTTATTTAAAATTATTAGTGAAAGCTTTATAAAATGTCATGTAGATTAGTAGTGTAGTTCACTTTGAAAAAGGGCAACTGTAAAACCTATATATTATAATTTCAATGCATATAAAATCCGATCTGCCCTACATACCGTTTTTGTCATAATCCAATAGTACTAGTGTAAATTACAAAGTGTAAATGATATTTTTTGCCAACAGTTAAAGTTCAAAGTTACTCTTCGCCGTTACTTTTTGTCCCCTTGGCATGGTAACCACAAACCATGAACACACAATATTTGTGCTTTACTAAATTTTAGCCTGTTATCTTCGTTTAGAAATTAATAATCAAAATATTCTAATAGACTTTTGAAATACTTTTGAATCGTAATTTCAAAGGATGGCATTAAAGTTACTAACAGTACGGAATGTAGATTCATTCACAAAAAACAAGGAATTCAGTAGTTACTCTTTTCGAACATATGAAATAAAAATACTATATTATATACTAGCTGTGACCGCGAAATCCTACAGCATTGGGGCATGGCAGGGGGTTATCAATTCTGAAACAAAAGTAGCCCTAAGGTACTCCTCATTACATGAGCTGTATGTGAAAGTCAAAATCAGTAAAGCCGTTCCAGAAATTACATGGAACAGACAGAGAGATACAGAATTTTGTATAAAGCTGTTATTTTAATGTTCCAAACAGACACGCGAATATTATTATTTAATATGGATTATATCATATCTGAAAGTCAACAATTATTCAATCCACACTTTTCTCCTTCTATACAATCTTGTAGTAAGTTATATAGCTTATGTTATAAAGGTTTCATCGGCTCTGTTATATTAACAGCGATAGCTTTTCAGTTCTCTCAACTATACACAAACACAACCCCGCGCCTAATACAAAGCTTGTAAATTATCACTGTGCGCAATTTCAATTCATTATTTTCCAATAATATTGCTGGTTCTAATCCAAATATATTCCAATATTCAAGTTAGATTAGATTACGTTTCTATATCACTATCGCTAAACAATCCAAACGTACTCAGAATATGGACATAGCAGAAATGCCATCAATTACTTACTTTAATATTTTTTTTATACAATTGTATATTTAACTATATATGTAGTATATATACTGAGATAGCCCAGTGGTTAGAAGGCGTGCATCTGAATCAATAATTTCGGGCTCAAACCCAGGCAAGTACCTCTATATATATGTGCTTAATTTGTGTTTATAATTCATCTCGTGCTCGGCGGAGAAGGAAAACATCGTGAGAAAATATGCATGTGTAATATTTCATTGAAATTCTGCCACATGTGCATTCCACCAACCCGCATTGAAACAGCGTGGTGGTATATGTTCCAAACACTTTCCTTATTAGGAGAGAAGGCCTTAGCCCAGCAGTACATATAATCGTATCTAGAATCGATAATATGCTACCAACCATAAGAGCTATGATTTTATGCAACTTGTGCCTACAATCACACTGGCCTTATGAACCTGAACACACCAAAACTACAGCCTTTTCCAATGGAAAAAAGATGAAGAAATCTTAGATTTATATATCTTGCGAGGATTAATATCTGTATATGTTATACAACACTATTACACTTAAGTACTAATTTCCACTTAATTTTTTATTTCAAATTATAATATTATTATATATAATATTTTTCGCAAATCCTTAGCGAATATCATATATTAATCAAGCTCTCCACCAGTGTCGCCTCAATTTCCTATCAAATATTGTATATATGGCCTTCGCCATATAATGTTTGTTATTAAGTGTAGGTATTACTGATAGGCAGTAGAAAATCTCAGGATTGGTAACCTATTTGTGCCATAAGTACCAATATTTTCACATTCAATTTTTCAGTAGACGGTGTAACACATTACATAGTGGATAGAACTCGTATACATTCATCTTGCAATATAAATTACAATAAGTTTTGATTACCTATTTTAAATTAAGTTTTGATACTTACCAGAACCCTTACAAAGTGCAGCAATTTGTGAATGAACTGTAAGAGGAAGGCGCCTGTGTCTGTAGTACAGTTTATACTAGCACGGACACAGACGTTCATTATGTCTCAAATATGTATAGCATTGTACTACATATCAAAATGGTGTTTTACATCAAATTGAGACGGACATAATATTGTACCTGGCTTTATGAAATATATTTTTTTATTTATAATTATTAATCATTTTTTAATTTTATTTCATTTACAACATCCACAGGCTCGCAGATACCCGTGCCTTATTTTACATTTTGGCGTTTTATATTTGATATTTTTTACTAAACATCAGCAGATTTTCTGATTTTTGCTGACATTTTCTTTTTTTTTAAATATTTTAAAATAATATATACATAATCTACAATAAAACTATGTAGCAGTATATGAGTATATTATTATTATTCAAGTACCGTGGGTCATTAGCCAGTTAAGCACTACTTAATATTCATATCTTTATTCATCATACGAAACTTTGTGTGATAGATAACATTTTACCAATTATCTACCAACCCGATTTTTAATCGACATTTCTTTATATTTTATCAACAGTTTAATTAAAATGAAATACAGACATGCCACTTCCTGATATTGTTCTATGCTCGCTACAATGGTAATCGTTCGATGCGATTTGTTTCAAAATGTTCAATGAGTATGCTTTGATGTTCCTGTGCAATTTGTTCGATAAATAGAACGCAGTCAGCGATGGGTTATGATGGTTACATATGTGTAGTTATTTCGATTCCACTATCATTTCGTGCCTTATCTGTTTATATACGATATGTTTCGATCCCAAGAAGGTTCACTGGGATTATAGGGAGTAAACCCACATAAAAGCCTTTGTGAATCTTCTAGGTTAAGAAATTGTGAAAATTCGTTGGTATAGCTTTTTGAATATGAAACATGTGTACATATTTGTGTCATTTTTATTTCTCGCTTTTTGTTGGTTAGCCTATCATTTTAAACTATAAACCTACATTAATTGAAAGCACATTTTTTATGGTATAGGTTGGCGGACGAGCATATGCGACACCTGATGGTAAGTGGTCACCATTACCCATAGACAATGACGCTGTAAGAAATATAATATATAACTATTCCTTAAATCATCAATGCGCCACTAACCTTGCGAATTAAGATATTATATCCCTTGTGCCTGTAGTTACACTGGCTCACTCATCTTTCAAACCGGAACACAACAATCTTGAGTACTGTTGTTTGGCGGTAGAATAACTGATGAGTGGATGGTACCTACCTAGACGGGCTTGCACAAAGCCCTACCACCAAGAAAACAATCAATAATAGTCATTTGTATAGTTGTACTAATTGCCTATATTGTGTAGCTGAGTCCCGTTATGGCGATTGAATGAAGATTCTACTAGAGTTTACACTGTAGCATCGGTTTTTTTAGATTCACAAATCTTAATCTAGATTTTTATTAGTGGTAAAACGTTGATATTCTTGATGAAAGTATCTAGGATTATTTAAATATAGAATATTTAAAAATTAAATATTTTAGTTTTTAATTGAAATGTAATCTTCAAATCGAGTAACAACTAACGTTATACAACCTTCTTACTAAATATTCGGCATAATACTGGCCATTGATCGGATAGCACAATGTTCCTAATAATAAATTCCAAAAACGAATCACATTCGAACTTTGACAAGGTCCTAACTCAGTAATCATCTTATAAATCAACCTTCAATTACATAGACCCTAAAACGTCGCTGGAATCATTTTCTGGCCTCCAAATGGCTACCTCTTTGGTCGCTACGTGACTGAAATGGTGAATAAATCGCGCAGAATGGTCTGCGCTAGTTCAGCCTATTATTGCACCCTCTGATTTATGCCATGTAATCAAGTGTTTGAGTGCGGGACAATTGCTGAATGCGGGATCCGTGCGCTCGACGAAATTTGTCAGGAAAAGTTATTTTATTTACATTCCCTTTTGCAAATTACGCAAACCTGAAACGAAAGCCTGGCAGAGGTCCAGATTTAATAAAAGTGAAATTTCGAATTTACTAATTCTATAAAAGAATATTAGCTGAGATGACCCAGTAGTTAGAACGCGTCCATCTTAACCAATGTTTGTGGGTTCAAACCCAGAAACCTGCATGTGTCTAATTTCATCGTAATTCTGCCACATGTGCATTCCACTAACCCGCATTGGAACAGCGTGGTGGAATATGTTCCAAACCCTATCCTTAATGAAAGATGAGCCTTTATTCCAGCAGTGGGAAATTTACATTCTGTTACTATTATAAAAGAATATTAGTATTTAGCTTGATGTATAAAAAAAGTTCTGAATTGCTCGACTTAATCCATGATAGTACGGCGTCTGGAGTGTTGTTGCGAGCGATATTAGGATTTTTATTATGTAGGAGAGTGTTAGTTGCATATTAAATGTTAGTTTCCCAACATTCTCCAAGCAGAGTTTTTAATTATTTATAAATAAGTTGCACCGCGATATATAATTGAATGCACTAGTTTCGCTTGTGGGCGAAAATTGCATCATTTTGGAAAGGCATACTGTTTTAAAATTAGTAGGAAAAAGCTCTTTACATGATTCAAAAGAGTTTATTGCCCATAAAATAATTAATTGCTTCACGACCTTGTAATCTATCTTCTAAGCACTTTTACCAACTTTATAACGATCACGTTTTGACAAGTTACTTTATTATATTTCTTCACGCCAAAATTTTAAAAGAATATCGAGATTTTTTTAGCTGTTGTGATGGCTGTAGACTTAAATATTATTTTCTCCTCATAAAAACGAATTAAAGAAATACGATTATTTTCAAACATACAATAACACTTGAAAAAAATCACAGATTCGAACCTTAAACCTTTGGCTATCAGATTGAGCTAATGTAAATCGTACATAGGAATATTCGTAAGTCATCAAAATAAGACATATCTACGATTTCAAAAAAAAAAAAAACAGCCTCAAATTCGGATTTGAGGCTGTTTTTTTTTTTTTTAAGCATATGAAATATGTGTTCCATGCTCGGGCATGGAACACATATTTCATATGCTTAATTTGTATTTATTATTCATGTTATTCTGCTTGGTGTTCGGAAAGACGTACTCCTAAAAATATATATTTATTACGTGTACTTTATTAATTAATATTAATAAAAATGCTCAGAGGGTAAATAATATGGTAAATCGGAACGAGTTCATATTACGTCACACTTCTTAAAGTGTGACGTAACTATATTTTCAAATCAAACTCGGACAGAGCAATCGTCCGATGTTGTTCTGTCCGTGTAATCTCATTTATACCAATTATCATGACCGGTGAAGTTGATGAGTTGTAACGCCATCTAGCGGTGAGTTCTAATAAAATTTAACTTTCCTGAAAAAATATTTCTATGTGCCAACTACAATGATTAACACTTAAATGATGTTCTATTATTTTAATCTTCTTTTCTTAAGATCAATTTCTAAATGTATTTTTTATGTTAGACTAAAAAAACTGCTTTATTCCTGAATGCTATAGATTGTGTCATGTTCATCAATCGATCTATTAAAATTTTTCTTTATAAAATTAAAATAGAATGAATAGAATCACCGATTCTCAATTTTGTACAACCAAAAATCTATTACTGGCAAATGTTCGATCAGATAACTGCTACAATGGTACCATTTTGATCTTTCTTTAAGTCGAGGCGACTCACTAGTATCAACATAAATGTATGCATTTAAGTGTTCACAATGCAATTCGACTAAAATCAATATTAGAAATTTGAGAAAACTTATGAATTTGTCACCATATTTAAATTTCACTCCTCATAAAGAAAAAGAAACCGGCTGCCAAATGGGATATATTCCCTGAGAATTTGCGTCTTAAAACATAAATAAATTAAATAATATTGATAGTTATACTAATACATACATAACTATTTATGTAGTCTAGACTTAGCTACGCCAGAACAATGTTGCAAATTTGCGCCATCAATCAGACGGCTAGGTTTTATTTTCCATTTATTTCTGTTTATAATGGCATCTATTCTGTTATATTTTACTCACGACTGCTGGTATTGACGTGTGATTGCGCGAATGTATCAGCGTTATGGTAAAATAAATCGCGAAGTGTCAGCCTGAGCCTATTCGAGCCAATTATATTGAAGTGCTGATGTATGTCACCCCTTAATGTGTGTATGTATTATTTGGAATATTATTTCAAATTAATATTAATAAAAAACGCGACCTGTTGTATCTTGTTGGAACGAAGTTGCTTTCACTATGTATTGTGTACAGAATAATGGGCATGATTCAACAATGTTTGAAAATATATGGTAAGAGAAAGAAAAAGAAAGAAAGGGAAAGAACGTGTCACGTTTTTCCTTGAATATTTCTGCCATTTCGCACTATTTTACGCCACGTTAAAGAACTTCGTTCCAATAGAATTTATGAACATCGTAT
This sequence comes from Vanessa cardui, assembly GCF_905220365.1. Lineage (NCBI taxonomy): Eukaryota > Metazoa > Arthropoda > Insecta > Lepidoptera > Nymphalidae > Vanessa > Vanessa cardui. The sequence goes on along the minus strand of NC_061127.1, from coordinate 1,275,006 downwards.
CATACCTACCAGCTACTACTCGGAACATGTTGCATCTTCAAAATTTTCAAGGGTGCTCATAAATTAAAGGGCCGGAATGTAATATTTGGTATCGTTGTGTTCCATGTAAATTCTCAAGTTATCTGGTACATAGAGAACGTAAAAGATTTCTGACTATTTAAAAAAGAAAACATTTAAACTAATAACCATTACGACTAGCGTCAAAACTATCTATGCTCAAATATATTAGCACGGTGATCGATTTAACTTTTTAAGTTAATAAAAATCGATAGCATGAAATCTTTCCACATATAAAAGAAATATATTTGTGTCCACTTTTCTGGTTACCAGTCAACAGTTCCAAACGATACCAACACATTAAGTTATTTGAAAAAAAAAATAGTGTAAATCGTCGTGCCAAAATTATGCGTAAACAAAATCGTTATATTTATTAAAACACTCTCATAATGATGACCGTTATGGCTTTACATGCTTCCGAGATAATGAGATTAATTTAATAAGGAAAATATTTTTCCTTAGCCTGACCCGAATTTTAATACAAAAAAATATACATAATTTCTTTATCGCCAGAAATATTTAATTGCCTCTCAGATTTGGTCGCGTTATACGAACTAAATAATTAAATTAACAAAACATTTTCATTTGTCAAACAAATTTCGTTTTAACAATATATGGTTGTTATAAAAGTTGAACAGTGAAGTGGGATTCATTATGAGGGAACTGTTCATCATAACTTTTTATAGGTCGTATTGCGAGCGAGTTTTTCGAGACTGCAGGCTGCAGACTTGCTACGTGCAGTCGGCTGCTTACCCAGGCGTGTACCCGAGGAATTTACATTGCAGGTATAATTTTAAGAAAGTTACTTATAAGAGTGTACGTTCTGTAAATAATTGTAGCATTAAGTCCCGCAATTATAGCGAGTTGTTTTACCTCGTTCAGGTTTATATATAAAAGAAAACTTTTCGACGCAAATTTTCGACATTTTTCTTAAGATATTTTTATGCTTTCTTTTTTTCTTAAAGTTATTTTATGCTTTAGATAATAATGATTATGTTAATAATACAACAACAAGCATAAACGTTTTACGATACCAATCAGATAAAACAATTTAAGATACACAATAAGGCAAGATAAGAAACGATCTCTTCCAAACAACTTTATGGCAAATTCAATATAAATTTAAGGATGTGTAATAAAAACAATTATATTACATTATAAAACTATTATGCCCCTTCTGTAGTTCAGTTTGTAAGCATGTTATTTATTGTACATAAACAAAACTTCAAATTATAATACGCCTGTTCTGTTCCCTAGGTATCACTTAAACACGAGGCTGCCCTATATAAAGCTGTACATAGAGAATGAGGAGTTCAACATAGACGGACAACGTTGTGAGAATATTATGACGTGCCCCATGCGACCAATCACATCAGGTGAGGCTAGCACCTGTATAATTATACAAACGTAACATTAATAATAATAAATAAATAAATATGAGACAACATCACATACATTACTCTGATCCCAATGTAAGTAGCTAAAGCACTTGTGTTTTGGAAAATCAGAAGTAACGAAGGTACCACAAACACCCAGACCCAAGACAACATAGAAAAGTGATAGTAATCTACATCGACTCGGCCGGGAATCGAACCCAGGACCTCGGAGTGAAACCACGGAGGTCGTCAAACATCACAAAATCATTACATAGTATAAAAAAAGTCGCTTGCCGATGTCTGTCCTTATGTATGATTCGATCTTTAAAATTACACAAGTGATTCGAGAGGAAAATTGTTGTATAATAATAAATCACGGACAATACAGTAAAATAATACTGATAATTTTAGAAGTTACTAATGTGATGTCGTAAATAAACAAATTGTGTAGTATATATTTTTTACTATCAATCTTGCACCCGTGCGTGCGGGCGGGTGCTAGTTTACTATAATTATGACTTTGAAACATCAATGCGTAGATTATAATTGGTATAACAACATTGTTCGTTAATGTACACAAAGTAAATGTAAAACAAATAAGTAAATTAAATTGTATAAAGGACTTATACTAATGAGGTATTCAAGCAAATGTACACACACATTAACATACATACGTGATACAATACAAACACAAACTTATTACCCCTGTTAGTCGACTGCATACAGTGAGTTACTCTTTTATGGGAATGTTTATGATTTCGCAACAGGAAACCAGAAAAAGTGTAACCTCTTGTTAGTGAGCTTATGAATGTTTAGCTACCGCCCTGCTTCGCACGGGTAATATAATTTTAACGGGATTTTGTCCCGTGCAATTTTTTAAACATTAAATTATAAATATTTGCAAGGACGTAAATTGTAACAATTTGTTCGTATTGTGCTGTCCTGTACGTAACTTCGAGTGTCGCTTTTCACGTGTATACACAAAAAGAAAACCATGTCATCTTTCCCCAAAGATATTGGAAATAAGCCATTCCTAACATCGTCTATGCTCTACAAACCTTGGGTTCTGAGTATGTCTTGTACCCTTCAAACAGGAACACAACAATACTGCGTACTGTTGTTTAGCAGTACAATATCTCATGAGTGGGTGGTACCTACCCAGGCTGGCGAATTCAGCATTTGATAAGGAAATAATTATCCAAAGTAAAAAAAAGCAAGAGAAGCTTATATTTGAAAATAAAAGAACGTAAATATATATGGGTATTAGTTACTACTGATGAAAATATGTGAGTTTGCCTAACAATAATATATAGACTATAGTGAAGTCTGTGCTAAGCCATTTATTAGAACACGTAAATCCTGATCTATGATTGCAAGTTAAAACACAAGGAAATTATCGTTCCATATTATATATTTACAATATAATTAAATTGTATTTTTATTTAAACTTACTTAAACAATACGTTTTCAAAGATTGATTTCAATGGTATATTAATCTGAGAGTAATAATTAATTTAGATAGATGAATAAAAAGTAATACTACATTTCGCTTCCTAAATTTAAAGCGTACATTTTCTTATGACCAGAAAACCTTATTATATACGATAGGTAACTTTTGCACTAGACAAAATGTTCCATAAAAGTCACAGAAAGTTATATAAAAATAATACAAACTTTGTGTCAAGTTTGACCACAATGGCCTATAAATAAAGGACACGATATTGTTGGCAATACAAAGAGGAGTCAACATATTGTAGCAAATAAGTGCTGCACTTTCACAACGCAAACTTCAGTCACAAACAAAACAACGTTCGTAAAACAATAAAAAAGTTAAAAACATCTGCGATTTGTTTACATATGTTGAAGTAATTTATTTGTATATTGTTCAGAAATTATTGTCTTTCAATATTTCGTAAGAAAATATTTTGGGGAATACCTTTTCTTAAATACTAATTGGACTTAAACATGATATTGGTATAATTTTAGTTAAGTAGAGGCAGAGGTAAAATACAAAAGCCGTTAAAAAAATGTAATCATGAGTTCTTTATTTAAACAAGATTTCGAACACATAAATACATGTAGTTATCTCCCTTGCATACTTTAACAATGTAACGAGGGTACAAAAAGTTTTGACAGTTGCCAAGAATGTAATATTGGTTGAAAGTTTTGGAAAAACGTCAGAGATTTAGCGTCCATTATTGGATGTCCGTTATTTATGATCGTTATAAATTACGAGCTCACCTTACCTAGATAAACGACTGAGAATTTTCTGGTTTCTAGGTTTTCCAAGGAACCTAAACGAATATAGTATAAACATTCATTTTTTAAGGAACCATAGGTGTGATTATTTAATTCATTTTTATATTTTTCGACGACCTCCGTGGTCGAGTGGTATGTACACCGGTTTTCATGGCTACGCCACTCAACCATATAAAAATTAATTAATTTTCTATGTTTTCTTGGGTCTGGGTGTTCGTGGTACCGTCGTTACTTCTCTTCCATAACACAAGTGCGTCAGCTACTCACATTGAGATCAGAGTAATGTGTGTGATATTGTCCAATATTTATTTATTATTGTATTTTTTCTGTGTCAATAAAATCACGAGTTCAAAATCAAAATTTTTGAAGATGCATTAGTATGCCAATATGGAATAGGTATGCAGATAATTTGCCGAAGTTGTAAGCAGCCACATTGAAACTTATTCAATAGTTCAAAAAGCAACTCAAGAATACTCCGAGTTAGTTTTATGTTGTATACTTTAAACTTTAGCTAGATAATTCCATTTTATGTTTTACTATCAAAACTGCAGACAGACGTTGTCGGACATATTAATAAAACCCTCTACAAAATATATTACATCTTCTGGTTTAAGTTTCATGTAAATTGGTACAGCATGTTTTTATACTTGTTCGAGTCTAGACAACATTTATATTTTTTTGCCTTGACCTGATACTTTGCTTGTGAACCAAACAGATACACATACGCGCAAAGCATTTCTTAAAACTTCCCATTATACTTAATTAAAATCAAAAGTGAAGTAATTAAATACTAAACTATTGTACCTTGTGTTTTTTTTTTACACTTTCTTTTGTTTTAGGTTCAGAAAATTGTCCGTACGATTACATCAGGATATACGACGGTAAAGACGAATCGGCATCCGTGATCGGAACTTTCTGCGGCATGGGAAAGTTTCCCTACTCCATTATCGGCACGTCCCAGGACCTGTTTGTTGAGTTCGTCAGCTCACCTGCGGGTATGAACTGAATGAACAAGTTAATTTAAGCAATTTCCTAGCTATTATGACAGATTGCTGTCGATTTCGAAGTTGGAACATGAACGATATGTAATAGTTGTACGTTTTCATGATATTAAATTGAAAATTTTGACTTGGTATTCGATTTACATGATGAAATATTGACCATTTTGTTAACATATCGTCAAAAGACTTTTAGCTTCGATAAGTAGAAAATATTGACATGCCCCAACGAACTGTAATGTGTTTCGCTAAAAGTAACTTAAAGATATGGTCGTAACTTGTCATATCGTTTTGGATAGTCAATAATCATGCTATATTTCTATCAGGACCACTATTGAACACGGGCTTCCATTTCAACGTTGGAAACTGGCCTGGTCATGTTGAAGCGCCTGGCTCCAAAATTGGAAACTGCGACTGGTTACTGACAGCAGAATCTTTGAAGAAGTCGGGTGACACGGAAGGGATATTTCTGTCCGTTGCGCATTGGTACCCACCGCACACATCATGTACATATCTGATGCAAGGTTTCCCTGGACAAGTTGTGAGACTGTACTTTCCAAGGTAAAAATTAAAACCCGATCCATAATTTCGTATGAGGAATAACTGTCTGATCATGCTAACTCCATAAATATTTTTTTGTGAAATTCCTCGCAGCTTTCGAATAAACCGGATAGAATCGCCAATATCACCGTGGACTGGTGATTGTGGGGAATCGCTTACGCTATACGACGCACCAAGACCTGATGACGCAAAGATAATCAAGACCTTCTGTGACACTTTTAGCAGGCCAATGGAGAAGCACGACTTTGTCTCTACTGGAAATGCGATGTTTGTGAGATTTGAGAGTAAGACTGGAAGTTATAGTGGGTATGTCTATAACTTAATCTTAAATATATTATCGTTTGCTTTTGTTTTATAATACTAGATAAAATAGTCATATTTGCCTGTCGCCAACCAGCCCTGACAATGCTTTTCCTGTTGTGTTGAATATATGTATATAGCTAAATGACTTATTATGGTGCTAAATTTAGATGGTATTCAAAGATGCGGTTAAAACAAGATATTCAGTTACACCCACTCGTGGAATTTGTGTGGTTTATTCTATTTACTGTCATTTTAATTTTATCATACAAATAAATGCTGTGACGATATAATTGTGAATTGAAACAAAACTTTTATATGAATACACGATAGGAAATTTGAGTAAAGAATACAAATATTTGGATCAGATAATTGTATGAATACGGCTAAGACGTTTTAAAATCTTCGTTGAAATAAAACCAAACAATGCAATTTAAATGTAATCATAAACAATAATGTAACAACATTCAACATCGTCTGTATTTACTTGGTTAATAGTTTCCATTATGGAGCTGCCACATTCACGTGTTCGGTATCGCGTGTCAGTTATAATATTCGTAAAGCTATATTAAGGAAAACCTTAGAAGCCAAGTCGAGAAGGCAACAAAGGCCAATACAATAATAGAACTCGATAACACAATTTCGGTTGTAACGTTATTAGTGGAGAATTTCACATTGATTTGAGAAACAGATGAAAAGGGTGCGAATCAATAGACGTATATTATTCGCAAATGCTGGTATTACTAGAGAATTAGGTCAGACACATTTAGATTGAGAAATAGCGTTTCATACGTACGTTAGCTAATAGAATATTGAGTACTTTATTTTCTGTTTACCTCGACTACATTTTTTTTATAAGCGTCACAAAGAAATAACTAAAAGACGAAAAAATAAAGCATATATCGCATTTTAATATTGAGTAATCATTCCAGCTCGTCTCTGTACTATTGGGCCCATTATGACTTTTTCAACAACACAAGATTCGGAGAACCGGTGCCGGGAACAGCTTGTGATGAAGTGATAGCTTCGTGGAAACAGAGAGCTGGTAGACTAAGATCTCCTTTAAACACTCTGGTATATAAACAGGCTCCACCCGGTGAAGATGTTCATTGTTTGTACAGATTTGTCACGGATAAGAGGATTTATGCTAGAGTGATATTAACCATACTGAGTGTCAACTTCAAGGTAAAAACTAGTGAATGTATTATTTAGGTATAATATTCCTTATAATAAATAGTAAATAAAGTAGAAAATACAAAATCTAATTTCAATTTCATATAACACCTCAGGTAACAATTTCCATTTAGTATTCTGTTGTTGTTGGAAATATGAGCGCTTTAAGGGACCACAGGGAACTATTTAATATGCAAATCGAAATAAAAAGTTATAGCTGCATTTCGTCTGCGTACTTTAAACGTTAAATGCAAAACCCAATGTTCCGTTAAATTGCCCATAAACTGTACCTCCAGTAAAATAGTAGGTTGTTATAGCCTTAACTTGGTGGGTTTCGCACATTATTAACGATAATATTTACGCAGCTAGAGACACGCAACGAACAAGAAAGAGGAAACAGTTATTAATAAAACCCCAAAAAATAAAAATTAACTTTTCGCAAGTGGGGATTGATTCAGTAATAATAACCATTATCAACCAGCTACAGTACTATGTGTGTCGTATTTTAGGCATTAAAACCTTTTTTATTTTCAGGAACATCCGTATACACCTGTATCCTGTCAGAATTGCTACGAAGACAGAGCTGATAAATTGATTATCTGGGAACCATTTCCTGGTGGTAAAACGATGAATACAACTATGAGTATCACAACTACACCTTTACCATTACATTTAGCAGTACAAAGATCCCTTGGCTCTTGTCTCTGTGCCAAGCATTCTAATACTGTCTCTCGAGCAAGACCGTATAGAGTGGTTTCATCAGGCGAAACTTTGAATCTACAGCTTATCGTTGATAACGCACACGCAGCTGCTTCCTATTTTAAAAATCCTTCACCACTTTTTGAAGCCAGGTACGAGTTCGTTCATGGTCCACTCTGCGGGCCACCAGTACTAGCTGCAGCTTTAGAAGGAGAAATAGTTTATCCACACTTGGAAGCCTTAGGTTATACTGAACCTCCGAAAAGAATACAATGTATTTGGGATTTAGAAATAGAAGAAAAAAGAGATATCTGGCTACATTTTGATAGTATTAAGTTTGCTTCAAGGCATTGCGATGATGGAAATATTCAAATTTACCTACCTGGACGAATCGAACCATATTTATCAGTTTGTGGTGAAAATGTATCCTTTGCTCGTGAGCTGCCGCCGTTATCAGCGGTTGAACTTGGTTTTGAATCTTTAGATGATCCCCTAGTTATGGAAAAAGAAAAGACTAGATCTATAAGAATAGTATTTATCGGAAGTGCATCACCAGCTCGTGCGTCTTTCAAAATCGCATGGACTGGTCTATTCCACTTACCCAAAAATTCTGATGGAACATTAATGACATCACGTTTAACGGAAGGTGGCTCGACTATTTCTGATTCAGGGCACGGCTGCGATTTTATTTGCCCAGGCGAAGAAGCGCTTTGCATTCCAGCTAGGCTCATATGCAATGGTGTTATTAACTGTCCTAATGTTACTTCTGGTGAAAGAAAGTTTTGGACAGCTGAAGAGAAACGAGCTAGAGAAGCCTATTCTGAACACAGTTTGCGTCGTCTTGGTTACTTAGATGCACTTAGTGGAATTCCATTGGGACAGATACATGATGAGGCACCAGAACTATGTGCAGGAGCAAGAAGTGCGGGAGGTGGGGATTGGTTAGCGCCAGCGTTAGGAGCTGGACTGGCGATTGCAATTGGAGTGTGTGCATTAGCAGCCGCGTGGCGCTTGTGTTGCCGCAAACGATCTCCAGATGAGGAATCATTGGACTACTGACACGCGGCACGCGGTGCCCCACATGCACCGCCGACTCTTCATTCGAGGTCTTCTTCTCGAGATCTACATTTAGACTGGAGTCTACATTGACAGACACTTTATTGAGCGCCAGGGCCTTGCATTGTTGATTTCTAAAATAACATCACGATACTATGAATGTCTCAGAAGATTGAAATAACACCTAAAATTTCAAAACTTACAATTGTAACTGAAATCTATTTTACTTATTAATAATTTTCATACTAATTATATCTAAGCATTATCAAACTTTTTCTTTTGTGAATCACACTAATTTTGAATAATCCTAATGAAATTGAATGTTACTACTACCAAGTTATGATAAGAATATTACAAATTAGCAAAAAAATTACTGTTCTCTGTATCCACGTCATTAGATTTCCTACGTCTATCAATTGTGAGGATGATGGTTCAAGGCGCTCGCTTATCTGTATATATTATGAATGTATATATTCTTATATAGTTATCCTTAATCCCTATATTTAAAGAATGCTTCGAATGAATGATCATAGGTTAGTACACGGTGATAATAGTCGTAGTTTTTAAGTAATTATCGAATATATATAAGGTAGGTGTAATTCATAGTCCCTCATCCCTCATCAAAATAATTTATCAAGATTTATTTGTAGCTTACTGTGGCTCGTGAAGTAAATTGAAAACAAAAAATTTCGTATCTTAAAGAAAATATCACATTAACTGTTATTAAAATCAAAAAGAATTAAACGGACTTACTTTTGAAACTAAAAAAAGTTTATGACACCTCAATGTAATAACCGGAGGTGCAGTCATGAGGTTTTGCAAAGTTGCACAATAAAAAGCAGGTGAACTTGTTCACTTCAAAGTAAGCTGAAAGTTACGGGTGGAACGGTTCCGACTTCAAATTGTAAAAGTTTGAGTTACTAGTGAAGAAACTTTCATCTTGATAATATTTTATTCTTTTATAAATCAAACTGTTGGTATATTTGAGGACATAAAATATAGATACGGTGTAAATATTCCTAGATGTATGATACCTAAATAAGTAGCATCAAATCTGTCATTCTCATCATTTACCACTGCCGTTAAACGTACTGTTAAAACTTTATCTAGTTTAATTTTAGTGTCATATTTTTCTTATATTATAAGGGCTTCATTATTAGATTACTTGTGTACTAAGTTTTGTTAAAAAATAAATGACAAAGTATCATTTTACATTATACACTATTGTTTTACATTTTATATTATTATTGCCAAAAGTGGTTGTAACAATTTTAGCAATATTGTGTCAATCAAGTGATAAATTTGAAATATAGCTTTCAAATATTCATCTAATCAAATATCACTTTAATTTATAAATCACGTTTATTAATATAAAACAATTTCGAATGGAATGGATAACGTGTTTGTAAAATGATCTTTTAAAAGGTCATTATTATATGTACGAAATATGATATTTGCTAACTGATTTGATTTTTAATAGCTTTTATTTAACTATCATTTGTCATATATTTTTCGGCAAACATTATGTCTAAATTTGCAATATTTTTTTAATATCTGTATAAGTATTTTAATGTTTTGCACTATTAGATATATATAACATCCGTGTATATATAGAACCGCGCTGGAAATGATGAAATGATCATCAAATCCATGAACACTTTCCGAAAATTTCTGTAAGAGTCTTTCAAATCAATCTTTGCTAAACAAAATTTTATATCTAAAGTTATCTTTCCTCAGAGTCGAGAATCATCAATTTTATTAAACATTATACAGAACATTTTTTTGTTAGCATACAGTTAATATATTTTGCTGTGTCGTTTATTATATTTTCATCTAAAATAACGAAATTGTTTGCCCTTTTTTCTTTGTTATTTGATGAAATACCAATATCGCTCATAAATAAATATTTATTAGGATATGATACATTTCTTTATAGAAGTTCTGACATAATTCCTTGCGTTTTCATTCTTAGTACAAATATGTTTGATAATATTAAACAACACAATTAAAAACATTATTGTTTTCTTTTTTTATTTAATTTAATTTGACTTGTACGAAAAATATTAAAGGGATTCAATTCCAATATAGATACAAATATCATAAGACAATTTTCTTGTAGTTTCACCCAAATAGTCGAAGCGATTCCGTACAATACATATTTCAATAACTACAGACATAAAAAAATTACTATTTAAAAAACATCAAAAATTTTTTTTTTAAAAATCGAATATGATATTTGACAATTTTTTAAAAACCAGTTCTTATTAATCTGTAATTAAATTAAGCATTAACAATGAAATGGAACTGTTATAATATCAGCTGTAATATTTGACTTGTGTTATTCAAAAATTTGTTTAAAAATAATATACATTCATTTTTCCTTTCACAGTCAGTCATACCATTTTTAAAACAGAACAAACAAACTTAACCGAACCGTGTATTTCCATATATCGTATGATACCCCTCTTGTTTCTTATAAAGTGGTATTTACTACAAAAAAGGATTTTTTTAGTAATTCATAATTTATTTTCATTCATATTTCCTCGTTTCCAGTTCGACTGCATGCTCAATCTGTAATTAAAACTGTTTTCAATTACAATCATTAGAAAACTAATAAAACCACAGATAATGTTAATAAATAAGTTATGGCGGATGTATGACAGGCCTTAGTGGCGAAAACAATTTCTTTTATCTATTTCAACTGAAATCAATAGTTATGACATATTTTATTTAATACATTTAAATTAATTTTGTATGTGTTTTCGAAGATTTTCTTAACATTGTATTTAAAACGATACGAGAGAAAAGAAATTAATAATTATATTCATGTCAGCGTGGATTATTTATTAAAAGGTGGCTTTATAAAATCAGTCGTTGGAGTATGAACATTTAAAAAAAAATACTGGCATTAAACATTTTGCAATTTGCAACTTTGAAATGTATTTTATTAATACTAAACTCATCAATTTTATATTGTTTACTAAAGGAAGAGCTGACGCCACTAAAATCTATCAATGTTTACCTAGATTTTAATCAATCATTATCACAGATAATTGTTAAATTGCAAGCGAATCTGATTTGAAATTAACGAATTAAATTATTTAACATTTACAACCAACGAATACATCACAATTATTAGTTTAAATTTTTGTTAATAGCTTTTCATTAAAAGTTGCCAACATGATGTGTAGTGACTACAAAGAAAACAAAAATTATACTCAAATATAAGCATTTCTATAATTAATTTAGTGTTTCCCTTAAGCGGCATCATATCAAAGAAATATTCAAGTTGCATTTATTTGCTATTATTTTAAATCTTTATTTCCAATATATACATATTAAAAATTATGTGTTGTAGCTGCGTGAATTTAATTGTCAAGTTTCCTATTTTAGTGGAATCACCTTAAAACGTTGTTGAATTATAAACATACGCACATTTCTTTAAAATAATTATTGTAATGTTACATTTAAGTATTTGCATTAGTGAAGCAAATGTGTTTTGTAAAAAGCAATTATGTTAGTTGTTTATTTTGATGACTGGAAAATGTTAACAAAATAAATATATTTTGTACAAAGACTCTTTTATTGATATCCTATGTTCTTAAAGGATACCCCAGGCTAACACAAATAAAAAATAAAATGTTATTGCAAAGAAAATCGCAATTGTTTAACATGACTAAACAAAACTCGATGAGTTTCTTATGTCGGTCCTTCCTAGGTCCATAAATTTTTGACAATCAATAAGTAAGGGTAATGCTTTTTTACTGATTAAATATTTCGAGTATGATTTACTTTGAACTTATCATCAATAATCATCATCATATCCCACCTCGCTGTTGGAACAACGGTGTGGTGGAATATACATGTGGCAGAATTTCTATGAAATTAGACATATGCAGGTTTCTTCACTATGTATTTCGCCATCGAGCACAAGATAAATTATAAACACAAAAAGCTTACAAATATTCGGTAACATACTGTATTACTAGCCATGTACAAGATAGGATATCCCGTGGGATCCAATTTACATATTTCTAACATTAAAAATGGCGAACTTATAAATAAACATTCATCCCGAATTTCACCCACGTAAGGGGCGAATTTTCAAAAAACTGTAACGCTGCTATCTTATACTATCTTATACCCTTAGGCGATGGATTTAGAATAAGATATTCTATATATGTTACTTATTAACATACGCATAAATAATGGTTTACAAAATTCAAACATCAACATACAAAATTACCAATTTTGGAGATTATTATATCATTAAATAGGAAGCGAAATCTTTCTCAGTTCCCATTTCTTCCCATTGTCCCCACAGATTTGAGGGTTGTATGCTTAAAAAACTATTTCTTAAAGAAGCGCAAATTTAATTTACGTATAGGTATAAATAAATTAAGTTTGGTTTTACATAATTTAATACAAATTAAACTAAAATTATTGTTCCAGTTTTTTGATTGGGTACAGTTGTGGCTCAGTGAGAATCGCTTGTGATAAAAGAACGTTAAAATATCAGTCTACTTTATTTGTTATAACAGAATTTATATTTCGATGCCACTGACCATAGTGTGATTTTACGTTCAATAATATTTTTTAACAACGCTCGCCAGACGGTTGTAAAATAAGATTGACTAATTGAGAGGTTGCATCAACTTATTTATAGTAAAAAAAAATGTCAAGATTATAAAAGGTCGCAATTATCAAAAAAAGATACACACAATTTATTAAATGACAAAATCATTGTAACGACGACCTCCGTGGTCGAGTAGTGCGTACACCGGTTTTCTGAGGTCCGGGTTATTTTCTCGGCCGAGTCGATGTAGAAAAAGTTGATTAATTTTCTATGTTGTCTTGGGTCTAGGTGTTTGTGGTACCGTCGTTACATCTGATTTTTCATAGCACAAGTTCTTTATCTACTTACATTGGGATCAGAGTTATGTTCCAATATTTATATTATATTTATAACTTAGCCAGGTTTGAAACCGCTATAATCAGTTAAGATTCGCATAACCTAACCAATAAGCTGACAAGGGTCTCTATTTACAAAAATATTTCAACGGTAACAAACAATATGACACTCGTATTGCCAGATCGTAAATACTGCACCTGCTGGCTGCCGGATTTTATGCTTTTATTTCGAACACTCGGAATTCGGTAAAACATCGAATAACGAACTCCCAAGCTTGTCAGCCCTCTGTGTCCTTATTACATAACCCTGATTCTCTGTCCCACTTTAATCTAGTTGATTAAAGTGAAACAGAGGTTCTATATCAATCAAAGTTTATTAGAACTATAACAGCCTGTACATTTCCCACTGCTGGGCTAAGGCGTCCTCTCCCTTTGAGGACTAGGTTTGGGACATATTCCAATACATTTGATATGAATACGAGTATACATATGGCAGAATTTCTATGAAATTTGACACATGCAGGTGTCTTTGCGATGTTTTCTTCACTGCCGAACTGAAGATGAATTAATAACAGAAATTAAGCACGTGAATATTTAGTGGTGCTTGCCTGGTTTTGAACCCGCAATCATCGGTTAAGATGCACGTGTAACCACTGGACCATCTCGTTTATTAGAATGCTTTATTTCAATTTTGGTACCAAAAAGTTTTTTTTAATATTTTTTTCTTATACAGCCATAGTCTCTCTCACCAGCCAGTAACTTTTCCCGCTAGTTTAGAAAATTGTAATCAAGAATCCTCTTTAATTTTCTGCCATCGGCTGGAACTCTACAATATTAGTCTATAGCCGACCTTTTATGTGCAGCCATCGTCTCATAATTACTGGGACAAATATTTTCTTACGCTATTCATATATAAGATACCTAGTATTGTCTAAATTTGCACTATACTTTTTCATTCAAAGTCTTTCATCACAAAGGCTTTCTGAAAGAACAATATTGCCATGGTAATCTTTGCACTCTTTTAACCTGCTGTATCTTGTCTATCTGCTTTTCTAAGCTGAATAGAAAAAATAACCTATTCATCTATAGACTTTATATAGCATCATTATATAATTTATACTCTTTGATACATACAAGATGGAAAATCCCATGAACATTGGAATACTTTAAAAAATCTGACAAAAATTGTACTGGAATATATTAATAGTTTAGATATGATTCGTCGATGTACCCGCTGAGAAGTTTTAAAAGTTACGAAGATTTTTTCCAAATTTCTTTGTTACACTAGGATAAAATCTAATTTTAAAATCTTTCTAATGCTTTATAGTTTTAGAGACCATAAATTTGACCTAAATAACACCAAATTATCATTTGATAGACTCAAATACATGTCGATTAATTTTTGTCATTATAAATAAAGTTGGTTTAACATTTACAAAAACTATGAAACCATAAAAAATGTAATAAAGAAATCCGCAGTTAATCCCTCTTTCATGTATTTTTTTTACTCGTTACTCATTTATATAATCGCAGGTATAAAACATTCAGCCTTCAGATGGCAGAATGACGTACAAAAAATGTAATAAAAACTTTTTCCACTTCATACCTTTAAGACCGTTCCGAGTTAATTAAGTCAAGACTTTGAAAAGTGCGATCATTGTTTAACTTTCCAAGTAATAAAAATGATTTTAAAATTAAAATGATAATTTATGAAGTAGGTATTAGTGAATTTATTTCATATTATTTATTAAATATGAAATAATCTACTTATGATGAATAAATTAAATTAAGGACGGTGTTTCTGATGTACTTTTTGCTGCCGGCGGTTTATTCCCAGGAGGTTTTACTTTGCTTATGATATATTTTTTAATCTAGGTTTCCGAACAGCTCATTGTACTGACTATATATTTAATGTATCTTTGTGTGACAAACTTATCTCACGAGGTTACTTTTATTAAAACGATTAAAAAAAATCAACGTATTAATTTTATTTATATTCCCAATGCTGGTCAAAGTCCTTTTGAGCAAAAGGTTAAGCTTATTCCACAAAGCCACTCAAAAGTTGGATGGTGGATATCACGTGGGTGACAATTTTATTTGATGCATGTGCATTTCATCGACGTATTTTCTTCATCCTAACTGCTCCGTTCCGTTCCGTTTATATGTGGCTTAAAAATCTACAATAAATAATTGAATCGATAAAGAAAAAGTTCATTAATTTTCTATGTTGTCTTAGGTCTGGATGTTTGTGGTATCGTCGTTACTTCTGATTTTTCATAACACGAGTGCTTTAGCTACTTCGTTTGGGATCAGAGTAATGTATGCGATGTTGTCCAATGTTTATTTATTTATTATTTAATTTGCACCTGTTTAGCCACTGGACTAATACGACTAATTTATTCGGAGAACTAGAGTTTAATTAAACGTAAGTTTAAGCTTAAACTTCCGCGCTTACTCTAATATATGTACGAACGTACGAACGTACTTTATATATTAATAAACCGAAACTTAAGCGTGGAAGTCCATTCAAATAGTTTACAGGTAAATATTTCTGATTACGCTTTGCTGGTAATACTTTTACAGATAAGTAATTGACGGCTGCTTTAGATTATTAAACGTTTAATGTGTTTTGAATAGACACAGTATATAATGAGTTCTTACAACAACAACAGCCTGTAAATTCCCACTGCTGGGCTAAAGGCCTCCTCTCCCTTTGAGGAGAAGGTTTGGAACATATTCCACGCTGTTCCAATGCGGCTTGGTGGAATACACATGTGGCAGAATTTCTATGACATTTGTCACATGCAGGTTTCCTCACGATGTTTTCCTTCACGGCTGAGCACGAGATGAATTATAAAGACAAATTAAGCACATGAATCAGCGGTGCTTGCCTGGGTTTGAACCCGCAATCATCGGTTAAGATGCACGCGTTCTAACCACTGGGCCATCTCGACTCTTTCTAACCATTGGGCCATCTCGACTCTGGAGTTGATTATCATGAGTTCTTAATTAAGGATCAAATGATATGTTCGAGAACGAACTGTTGATTTTATTATTACATTTGAGTTGCTACTTCTTTTTCGAACTGCTTCTTTCGGTTGGCCATGAGGACGCCGTCAACATCTGAAGGGAGATCATGGTATGCTAAGTAATAGGTCTTCATGCGTATAAGCGCAGACAGGTTGTATTTTTTTTTATGGAATAGGTTGGCGGTCTGTTGGTAAGTGGTCACCATCACCCATAGACAATGACGCTGTAAGAAATATTAACTATTACTTACATCGTCAATGCGCCACCAACCTTGGGAACTAAGATGCTATGTCCCTTGTGCCTGTAGTTACACCGGCTCACTGACCCTTCAAACCGGAACACAACAATACTGCGTACTGTTGTTCAGCGGTAGAATATCTGATGAGTGTGTGGTACCTACCCAGGCGGGCTTGCACAAAGCCCTACCAATTAATTGTATGAGGATCCTTAAAATATATTAATATGTATTTACATATTATAATACTGACCTCAGAGTGTCAGGTAATTCTTATGCCATTTTTAAGAAACGATTCATTATGCCGATGAATAGTATAATAAACTCGAAAACTAAGAGGTGTAATATAGGGGATACCATTGGCTTTGTCACTGATCTAAAACTACAAAAAAGTGTAGGTATATCGATTTTTATGAATATAATAAAATATTAGTCGATTTGTGAATATGATGAGCGGTTTCTTAATCATCGTTTATACTGTGTATAATTTAATTGATTGCATAGCTAAGAAACACAGTAAATGTAATTATTACAAGCAAAAGTAAATATAAAACAATATAGATGTTTTTAAAAAAAACACTAATAAAAAATAAATTATTATAATAACTGACGAAAATTTTTACTGATATAGATATATTAATATGATACGTGTATTAGTTTAAAGTAAGCAATGAAAATAGGTTTTTTTTTCTACAAGCGATCGTAAATAATTGAAAACCATATATCCTTTGACGGCGATTCCGTGAATTTAAAGAAATTTATAACCCATTCCGAAGCTAGATTTTTAAGCGGTATGATTCATAGCGCATCGCTATGCTTTTCAATATTTTTCACTTTGCGAAAGCGAGCGAATAACTTAAGACAAATTCAAGGTGTCGGCACAACTTCAAAGTTCCATTAGTTGACGTATGAATTTAACTTTCTCCTGGAGTTTTGGTGACGATCTTGGACTCGTTTGCACAAATCGTCACGATTCAATATTTTCGCGGTGAATTAGATTTTTTCCAATCATTATTAATAAAAATAAATATGTTTGCGAAAGTTTGACCTTAACCCAGCTGTGGGAAATTTACAGGCTAGTAATGTTGTGAAACTACAAAATTCATATATTTTTAAAACAATATTAGTAAATAAATAGATACAATTCTGTTAAGAAATAGACAGATTTTGTCATATAGTCTTATTTTCTAGTATTATTTCTATATGTAGTACTTTTCTAGTAATATTTATATATGTATTTTTATAGGTTTTGCACGTCTTAAACTTTCAGTGCTTCTCTGTAATGTTGTGCATGTATTATATACAGGTCGGAGATATCAATAATACGGAGTTGAGTTTAAAAAAAACGCATTAAATCCATTGTGTATTTTTTAAGTTCTAAACATTCATAATTAATTATTTTTATACTATTGTAATGATTCGTTACAATAAAAAACATCGTGAGGAAACCTGCATGTGTCTAATTACATCGAAATTCTGCCACACGTGCGTTCCACTAAACCGCATTGGAACAGTGTGTTGGAATATGTTCCAAACCCTCTCCTTAATGAAAGAGGAGGCCTTATCCCAGCAACGGGAAATTTACAGACTGTTACTTTACTTTTTTTTACAGAGATTGCAAATGAACCTATATTACAATTTTTATAAAACTAAAAATAAAATAAAATAAAGGCTTTCAACTAAAAAATATGCATACAGACACACTAAAACGAACGATTTTATTTTCACATCTCTGTAACACTTGTATTCATATAAATGTGAAGGCAAATACGTTTTAAATCCGTTCGCAAAAATATTTGTGGTTTGATATAAATTTGACGCGGTGCGATATGGATTTAAACCTGTTTGGAGTGTGGAGCCACGATTGCAAACAAAAAGCGCCTGGACGTGCTAATTATTTCAATGCTATAAGCGTCAAAGTGGCGTATCAACATCATTCATAACTATAAGAGACTAGTCTTTAACTTGGGTTACCAACTGTTCATTTAATACTAAGATTTGATGTGTTATTAATATTCTTATAAAAAATTATCAACGATCCTGAACTAAGCAGAATAATCGATAGTTATTTCGTTATTTAAGGATAAATTCAGAAGGATATCGTTTCATTAACAAAGTGTGCTATAATTCATTAACTCCACCGCCACCTGATAATAAGCGGTCACCACCACCCATGGTATATATAATAGCGCTGTAAGAAATATTAATATTTCCTCACATTGGTTGATGTTATGTCCCTTGTGTCTGTATTTACATTGGCTCAGTCAACCTTCAAACTTGAACCAAATAATACTGAGTACCGCAGTTTTGTATAATAATAATTACACAAACGCTCATTGTTTTTTTTTTAATTTAGCGAAAGCGAAAGCGAAGGAAGGACCTTTTTAAGAATAAAACGACGAATTTGACGACCTCCATCGTCAAGTAGTGTGTACACCGGTTGTCATGGGTACGTCACTCCGAGGTCCCGGGTTCGATTCCCGGCCGAGTCGATGTAGAAAATTCATTACTTTTCTATTTTGTCTTAGGTCTGGGTGTTTTTGATACCGTCGTTTCTTCTAATTTTCTGATTCAACTTACATTGGGATCAGATAATTCAGAGGATTCAGAGTATAGTGTATGTGATGTTGTCCAATAAATATTTATTTAAAACATAACTGCAAACATGTAAGCGAATATAATTAAAAAGCATAAGTTAAGTAAAGTAAAAACTATTTTTTAGTAAACCGAAACGAATATTACTTTCAAAACTAAAACGTTACGAATGCGCTGCAACGGACGCAATATTAGAGGAGAAATCACAATTTATCGTCAGTTATATATCTTCAGATATTGCCCAATTCCAGGGTAAGAAAGGTGATCAGACTCAGTTGGAATTTATTGACGCCGTAAAAATTAATATCGCCGATTCAGATCTATTATAATGACTCTACTCGTCTCATATCCGTCGCAATACATAGACGGTTGCGTTTAAATATATCTATTATATAGTTTTACGCAAAACTCAATAATGTTGGTCATATCGTAAACGTCAATGGAATTATTAAAAGATGATTTCCGTTATATAATAATGACATTATATGCAGATACACGTGTTCTAGCTTTCGACTTAAACTCGCTGTGCAAGTAATTTATTTAACTTTAAAGGAAAGATCTTACTTGGTGGTAGGGCTTTGTGCTAGCTCGTCTGGGTAGGTACCACCCACTCATCAGTTATTCTACCGCGAAATAACAGTACTCAGTATTGTTGTGTTCCGATTTGAAGGGTGAGTGAACCAGTGTAACTACAGACACAAGGGACATAACATCTAAGTTCCCAAGGTTGCTGGCACATTGACGATGTAAGGAATAGTTATTATCTCTTACAGCGTCATTGTCTATGGGTGATGGTGACCACTTTCCATTAGGTGGCCTATATGCTCGTCCGCCAATCTATACCATAAAAAAAAAATTGTGATAGATCGCTATAAGATCGCCTTTGCGCACCCCTTATAACATATTTTCGTTTCTCTAATGTACTCAATAATTGTGCGTTGTACAATAAAGTATTTTAAAAGAAATAAAATAAGGAGCTTGTCATCTGTTTTTTTTTTCACCTTCGAAAACCTAGGCAAAAAATTACAGAACGTACTCAATTAAATGACAAACTCTTTGGATTTTAGCCAGGTTTGAAACCGCTATAATCAGTTAACATTCGCATAACCTTAATTCGCATAAAAAGTACGGAACCGCTCAAGACTTGGACCGTACAATAATTCCTCGAGCTCGTAAAAAATAATCTAAACATCCGCGTTCGATCGTAAACGTGAAAATAAACGCCGGCTGTAAAGGGGCCTTAACTTCGTTCAATACCTTCAGGTGTTTGCATCGTCTAAATATTCATGGGCCGTGTACTACGTTTATTGCTGCCTTTACATTATTAGAGCTTTGCGTCCGATTTAATAGCTTACGGAGTCGAGATGAAGTGTTTGACTTACCGTAGAAATCAATCGTATTCAGATAGGGTAGTTTGATATATGGAACACTTTACAAAATAGAAAATCTAAATAATAACGAACATTCATAGTCTGGGCTGTGTGTGAGTGTGTGTGTGTGTGTGTGTGTGTGTGTGTGTGTGTGTGTGTGTGTGTGTGTGTGTGTGTGTGTGTGTGTGTATGTGTGTGTATTTACATGCAGCAGATTTTGGTCCGATATACTGATTATGCAGGTTTCCTTACATAATGAATACACGATATTTTGAGTGTTGTTCTGGTTTAAGCCGCAACCGTTGGTTAAAATTCACGTTCAAGCCACTGGGTCATCCCAAATCACTTGAGGGTTGTTCAATTAGCATATTTTATTCTCGACACATTTCAAGAAATTTTGATTTCAAAAGCAAATATCTAACAGTAACAAAAATGTAACAATTTATTTATTTATTTATTTATTACATATGGCACACAAGACAGGTAATAACTGATAAATATCTAGAAAATAAATTACAAATTTCGAAGATTAGTTACACCCTAATATTTGTGTACACATCAAGCAAGAATACATTAATTCACAGTTAACAACGGCTGAAGCTATTACAAGTAAAAATTAAAGAAAAAAAATACACACGAATATTAAATTTTTTGAGAAATTAGGCAATAAGTTTAAAAAATAGCAGAATTTTTTTTTTTTTATAAATAATATTACATAACAATGTCAAATATATTACATACTAAGTCTTAAAGATTAAATTCGTCAAACACCTTCTAAATATATTTACGTAATAAAACAAAATATACTAATTAATTATTAAGAAATTAAATTTTTACTTTTTCACCAGTATAGTACAAATTCTATTAGTAGTATTAAGATAAGCTATTACGGGATAATCCCTCCCTCGTCGCATACGAAATTAAGGATAATGATTGTTTACGATAAAACATCATAACGATCTGAAAAGTGAAAGGTGAACGCGAACATTTAAATGCTTAGGTTTGAAAAGATGAATTTTAAACAAAATACACATACATACACACACACATTTCAGCGTAGCATTCCATATAGGTTGGATAACATTATGAAACTAAAGTAATTTCATATTAACGCCACTGAACGTAAGTCTAACCATACATTACGGGATATAACCAGAAAATATCCTAACGTAATTTATTTCGAAGATGAATAAATAATCTGATGTGATAGTTGGCATCAGGTGTTCTGAGGGTCCATTAACTAATGAGGGAGTAACGGAATACGCAGATGTTTGTAAAAGCACCACGTGTTAACGTACTTAGGGGAAATGTACGGAAATAGATTGGAAGAATGTGTTAAGTAAAATCACTTTGGAAAGCAAAATGAACCTTTTTGTTTTGGTGGATTTTGTTTTTGTATCTTGCATACTAACGTCATGTATAGGATATGTACGATAATGGGTAGTTATCGTACATATCCTATACATGACGTTATAATGAAATATGTGGTCGAAAAGACGAAAAGACAGGAGTTACGTTCGCATTTATAATAAAAGTGTTTTTTTTTCCTACTCGTTCTTACATTTGTGTCAAGCTGGAGGAGTATATATAAGGAAAGAGAAGAAGAGAACTTTTTATACAGTAAAAGTCTGTAAATTTCCCACAGCTGGTCACGAGATGAATACTAAACACACATTAAGCACATGAAAATTAAGCGGTGCTTGCCTGAAGTTAAACCCAAAATTAATCGTTTTTTCGGATCTACTTAATCGTATAAAATATTATTTAATGCATTTTCACCGCGTCACATTTTTGTGAAATTCTAATGACGTATATGACTAATATTTTGTCTTGTTAAAGCACATTGAAAAGATACATTTATTAACTTAATTTATTTATTTGCTGTAATGTTAAGGCTTTACTGAATGTGAAGCAATTAGATGAAGTTCAAGATTACGGAGGAGGAACGACTTCCTCGAGTCAAAATTCCGTAAAATCTTTTCTAAAGCCTTTTCTACATTGCGAAATAAAAGTCCTTTCAAATTTCAAGCCCTTATGTGCGGATAAGGCAATTGCCATGATGTTTGATGGTGGGATTAATGTCACCGTCGTAATCATCATCAAAGTAATATGATAACAGATTAAGAAATACGGTTATATTAAATGCCCCCATTATCAAACATCATAAGCTCTAGTATCAAAACTCCCTCCCATTATCGACTAATGCACCCTCGATTTTGCCATCGCAGCTCCCCATTACACCCCCATGTCTCTGTCAAGGAAATCCGCCGAAGTCACTGTATCGTATATCATGACATTAAAATTGTAAAAATATTTCCTAATAAATCTGCATCAACAATATTCCTTCTTTATGTTCACTATTTCCTTTTTACGCCATTTAATTAAACAAAATAGATTTCGAGAGCAAAATTTTAAACCCACTTCTAATTCACGGATATATCTGAAGCTTTATTAAAATATTTAATTTCAGAAACAATTCCATGGTAATAATTTTAGGTACCGAATAATTTCATCGTTATCTCGTTGATATTAATCAAGCTTATCCAATGACAAAACTGGAAGAGTTATATTGGACTATTTCAATATGCCCATAATGTCACATATTCAATAATTCTGTTTAGAATGTTAAATTAATATAAGCATTTTAGCCACGCATTATACAATTATATATTGCTGGAGTATCATATAATTTGTGTATAACATATATATTGTCCATTTAAACAGAACAGTGTGTCGAGGAAAGTTCTGCGAACGCTAAAAGCATGAGATTTTGTCGCTCAAACAAACAGCGATTTATCTCGTAATTAAAACAAATTCGCGCCCGCACTAATCTCCTAGCGTTTGCTCATTCACGTGTTGTAGTTATTTTCGGCTTGTTCCACACGGATTAATGTTAAGCTCCACTAATTGGAGCTGCGCAGATTTGTAGTCAACGTAGGGTGCACCTGTACTGAAAGCGGGACTGGTGAATTAATCCTATATATAGACAAATATATTATCTTGTGATCTTTGCCATGTGCGGTAGTGCAGGAAAGGAATGGCATTATGAATCGGTGGTAGATTCACATAAAACCTCATGTATTCATGAGAAAAGTTTTTGAACGCAGTTACTTTCGGCGTTTATAGTGTATTTGGTAAATGAAACAAAGAAAAAAATTAATAGCGTTCGATAATAATATAAAATAAAAATTAAATTGTTTTTAAAAATCCTAGGTGAATCAAAAAAATAACAAAATATAACCTGAAAGAAAGTCACGTGGCATTACGTCATCTACTACTTGACTAATCTCGTAAAAAAAGTTTTTTTCCAAAAACATCTTAAATTTATTTCTATTGCCTCTTATTTTTAATTCAAGCTGTTTTTGTCTAGAGCCAAAAGAAAGATTGGCACATTTTTATTATTAATAAGAGTAATAAAGTTGTCAAAAAATGTATCAATTCGTTGTACGTATTACTTTCTAAATAAAACATACAAATCGAAATTGACAAATATTAAATTCATTTAGATATATATCGGTTTGAATAGAGATACTGAATAAATAGAATGTGCACTTGTGTGCTATTAATATATATCCTGCATAATTGACGAGTCTCCTTTGAACAAAACCCTTGTGTATGAGAGGGAATGGTCGTTGAAAACGCACGCATAAAGGTATGTTTGCGTTTCAACATTTTTGGAGTAATTCATTGATTTTCATAAACGCATTATTGTTTTTTGTTTATATACAACTAATTTGAGGGCTGGAAAATAGTACTCAGGTGTAAAAGACGTCTTCATCTCCCATAATGCACCACCATTATGGGAGATGGTGAATACTTGAAGTATAATAACTATTCTTTAAAATCAAATAAATATATTATAATTGTGAAAGTAGCTCCACTCGATCGGTCTGTCTGTTCTTTCACGATTAAACAAGTTCAAATTTTTTTTTGACGACCAACCCCCAAACACGCAATCGCTGACAACAACTAGTTTTTTTTTATAGTATAGGTAGGCGGATGAGCGTATGGGCCACCTAATAGTAAGTGGTCACAATCACCCATAGACAATGACGCTGTAAGGAATATTGACTATTCCTTACATCGTCAATGTGCCACCAACCTTGGAAACTAAGATGTTATCCCTTGCGCCTGTAGTTACACTGGCTCACTCACCCTTCAAACCGGAACACAACAATACTGAGTACTGTTATTTGGCGGTAGAATAACTGATGAGTGGGTGGTACTTACCCAGACGGGCTTGCACAAAGCCATACCATGTTGAATTAAAATAACTCTACTTAAAATGTAGTCACCCTATATCCTTCGGCCGAGTTTAAACCGCTGTAACTTGGACCGAACACTCCTATGTACTCAAACAACATTCCGTGTTATATTTTAGATGAACATATTTGCGTGACATTAACTATTTGAACGGAAAACGTTTTCAATTCAATTAATTTTGTATCTAACAAATTATACGCACGAAGACTCATTTGATAATTACACGAAGTCGTTTGCAAAACCGTTTGTATATCAACTTATCCTATTTCAAAGCATAAATGCTTTTGTATTACATAACGTTGTGAATGCTGGATGCGTCGGTATCACTAAGGAAGTCCAAGAACCAACGTTTATTGGCACCACTGATCGCATGACCAATATTACTATTTCTAATTTTTTATATTAAAAATGTATGAAGATTGTGGTGTGATTTGAAAGAAATTTACTAAGTTGTTACGTTTTAATAAATAATTAATTTTGAGAGAGCGAAAAAGTTACCGGCCATTTAAAGAGCGGTACTAAACAAATGAAGAACGCAAAAAAAATAAAAGGAATTCGTTATCAACAAACTCCAGTTCTAAATAAGACTATTTGATGAACAAATTTATATTATTTATTCGATAATTTTGGTGCCAAATTTAACATTGCATTTTACATAAAACAGCTTAGTACCGGTAAAAGCATTTTTTCACCCGTTCTACAATATTTCGCCGGCGGCTTTCCCGAACTGATACGATTACAATACCTACACATTTCTTAAAAGCCAGCAGCGTACCTGCAAAGACAATGTAGAAAATCACCATGAGCGGTGGTAGTCACTTTCCATAAAGTGAGCGTCCTGCTTGATTTCGACCTTCCAAAGTTCCAAATTCCTTTCTCAAAGATTTTCCTTCCAAAAAAAATAATTGATATGTGTGATTTGGGTTTTATCAAATATTAAATATTTAGGCTATATTTTGATAATGTTTTGATTCGCATGTGATTTTTAATAAAATTTTTATTTCTCATCATTTCAATATAATAATTTAATTGTGTCTGTTATTTATTTTATTTTCGAAATCCAAGCAAACGAATTGAAATAAAACTAGTTTTATTTCAATGTGTAATAATCGCGAAAATTTAAGACAACATTATCTAAGCAAACGTAGAAACAAAAGTACTATATATAAGGCGAAAAGCAGAATATATAACATATAATGATATAGCGAATAAAGTGTGGGATTACATAGGGTGACCGACAATCGGCCATTTTATTAACTTACACGAACATCTATCTGGCTCTGCCGTAACACGCCGATTCCACACATTGCGTTTCGTTGTCAATTGACATTCCGTATTAATGACCTGTCCAATATATATATACGTGATGTTTCGAGGGAAACCTAATCCGATCGCTTTTTGAAGCGATTCTCCGTACGTAAAAAACAGATTAAAAAAATACTTGTTGGAACAAGTTAAATAAAAATTTAGTTCATTTCCTGTTTATTTATTTTTATACAAAATACTTTATTCGAGTACTTTCGAATAATTATTTTACAAAACTGTTAAATAGCCGATCGATTATGAAACGATATTCGATATTTAAAATATTGAAATATGACTTCAAAAAATAACTATTATTTTATTTTTATTATGATGATATTGGTAGGCGGTACACATGAGCATCACAGTAGTATTACATAGTCTCAGTGGTGGCTATGTACTACTACTCAGTGATGCTTTTGGCTCTGTCAAAAATATTAACCATTCCTTATACCGCCAATACGCCATCAAACTTGGTTGTAGTTAAACTGGTTTAAACCTTCAAACCAGAACACAAGAATACCGACTACTAGTGTTTTTCGGTGTAATATCTGACGAGTGGGTGGTACTTATTGAGCTAGGCTTGCACAAAGCCATACCACTCAGTAAGATGTACTTCCCTAATCTGGTCCGAGCTATAACAAGATCTTTATTTTCAGTATACATTGTAACGACTCATGGAACCAAAGTAGCAATTTAAGTTTGCTTAGTATTTAAACTTACATTTTTGGCAAGAGAATGCTACTCTTATTGTTGGATATTAGACGGCAATGACATTTGTAACTTCGTAACAAGTCCTGTGAATCCGCTTGATGATAAAGCGTTACGTTAAGTGTCAACATTAAAACAATTGTAAACATATGTACGCACAAATTCACACGAGAAATTTGAGGTGATTATTATGAGACAAGTTGGCAAAGTGGTTAGAACGCGTGCACCCTAAGATATGATTATGGATTCAAACCCAGACAAGCACCACTGCATTTGTTTGTGTTTAATTCGTGTTTTAAATTCGTCAAGTGATCAGCGCTGAAGGTAAAATTCCTGAGGATTTGAAGTTAGGTACATACATGCAGATTACATTGAGTCTAATTTCAAGGAAATTCTTTTATAAGTATGCATTCGCTTACCCGCATTGGAACAATTTGGTGGAATTAGCTCCACACCTTATTCTCAAAGAATCCTGAGCCCAGACTAAATCCGAAATTAATGTGAAGTTTGATTATGTCCTTTCTTCAAGCTTCATAACAAATTTCATCAAATTATGTTCAGCGGTTTAGTCGGGAATGAGCGATAGCTACTTTAATGTTTATAATATTAATATGATAATTTTTTTATTTATTCTTCACATTGTTTATACTTTCTACATCAGCATGACCATATCTTCTCCGTATCAGTTGATATGTCTCTCACCTTACCTTGTTTTATGGTAACGGATAATTTGCTACGACATTTATCATTGTAACAGTTCCCTCGGGAGACATAAATTCCTTGCGGACGTACCAGCTTCATAAGTACCGTTTCTGAGATCAATGATTGCTATAAAATAAACAAACAGAAGTGAGATGTGATAAGGAGAGAGTTATTGCACATTGGAGCATTACAACCAGGAATACAAAACAAGGGAACGAAGCCTATCTTTGAAATATTTCGACCTGTACGCTACATTCATTTTGAAACCAATACATGAGTATTGTATTATTGTTCGAAGTTCTATTCGTTATGTTCTATTTTTGAATTTATGACACATAATTAATAATTTATAATCTGTAGTAAATCTAATAAGTTTTTGATATCTTGAACGCACCTTATCTATATGGTATCTTTCGCTAACGTTTCGATCATCACAACTCCACAACGATTACGTGGAGATATTGTCTGTGCGTCTTAATTTATCTGGTGATTGAGGAGTCTTCTTTAATTATGATTGGACAAAATTAGATCGTTGACTAACGAAATCAAATATAATTATTATTAACAAACGCTATTTGTGGAGGAAAATACAGGATAGTTTGGAAAGACAATCGACAAATACAAAACGGACGCGTCTAAATTATTTCGTCAGTCAATTCAACTTTTAAAAATAACGCAATGTAACCGTAACATTTTATGTATATGTATATATAATTGAAAGTACAAACTATCATATACATACATACATGTGAAAGTTCAATATAAAAAAGATTTGTAGTTCTTTCGCAAATCCGGAAAAAACAAACCAATAAAACTTACGACTTTATTAGAATTAGGTATACTTAGCCAAAACCGGTCCAAAATACTTCTGTTGTTAACTAAGTTGTCATACATTTTTCCCTATTGAACTATAATAGAAATAGTTACCTAGATTGTATAGCCAGATATAGAACGCAGTGAGTTATTTATCACGTTTTTCTATCGTATTTTTTCAATATCAGCCCGGAATGTAAAAGTGTGTACACCCAAAGTGCAAAATGCCGTAAAGTTGTTTGGTCCTGCACTTGAACTCCTTTTGGTCGTGACATATTGCTATCTCATAGGATTTTGAGAGCGAGCGTATAGATAGTACACCTATGTTTGTTTGCTCGTTTGAAGACCAATAAGTTCTAGTACAGTTGGTCCGGTGTCTAGATCGTGGCGAGTTAAGACAACATCATAATAGATACCTAAACCAGTACTTTTAGCCAGTGGAATATATGACTATATTCAATTATCTTAATGTACTAAATGACGCTGAACGGAATAAGTTAGGAGACAACACGTAACGCGTTCAACCCCATGAAAAACCATTTGAACTTCACATGCTTAATTTGTGCAAATCTCATGTAGAAGAAGCGGTGTAGAAACCATCAAAATGAGTACCTGTGTGTGGCTAATTAAAAAAAAATATTGGAAAACTGGATAGAACGAGTTCCAAATTTTTCCTAAAGATAAAGGATGACTTGACTTAGACGTTCTTCTCAAACTAGCCAGTGTATTATATTCCTATAACTGTGAATCGAAAGTCAGAACATTACTTTCGAGATGTCTGAATTTTACTTTTAATAAATGCCTGAATAAATTTTGACACGTGTACCCCAGACAAAACTAACATGGCTAGCTAAGTGCTTTCTATATCGTAAGATTTGTCATAAATAATACAATTTTTATACGGCAAAAATATATACAAAATTCTCTTGATCGAACGGATAGAACATAACGCTGCGTTCACCGACTTTGTTCACAATAAAATGAAAAGGTGTAACTTACGAGTCACATTGTTTACAGCTATTAGAAACATGCCATACCCTCGTCAGAAAGCTATAACTGACATCAAATATACATCGGCGTACGACTCCGTGATTTAGGCTCATTTCATACTCGTACATGTTATTGCGAAAGTTATTTTCTTGATTATATTTAAGTGCATTGCATTAGCCAGTAATCGTTTGTTTATTTTTTTACTAAATAATATTTTATATTTTATTACATTCTTCTTTCAAACTGCCCTTATTCCGTTTGAAGTTGAAACTTAAAAGAGTATTATTTACGATTCAACAGGGATCTGCTAGAAGCATTCTTACCACCATTTCACAATATGTTACTAAAGATAATATTTTTAATTTTGATATACATACATATATGTGTCGAACATAAATAAATTTTATTTTATACAAATTTAAAAACATAATCGCAATCGTTCAGTTTTGCAACAGTATTTCATTCAAGAACTCTTATTGAAATGACTTAAAACTTAAAGAAAATATGACCCTCCATACTTCCCTAATTCTTTCCATTGGACTATCTGAGCTCATTACTATTCATCATAGTATAATCATAGCTGTAAATAAACTTACATAAGATTCAATGAACAATTACAAAGTTTAATTCAAATTCAATTTGACCTGGTTATGACATTTGTGAAGTTTCACCAAGAAATATAGCTCGGCTAGTGCATGTTTCTGAGTGGGCGATAAGTATTTATGGATATAGAACTTTCGAGAACTTCTCGACTGCGGTAACCGTATTTGATGAGGTTGGTTTGTTTTTTAGTTTGTCTGGCTTCATCTGAGTTCTGTTATGGATAAAAATAAATTTGAAACGTGATGGAGTTACGAAAGATTATTTGAAAGAGATATCGCATTTGTTTAGATTGGATAAAACTTAAATTCTGATTCTGGCAGGTATTAAATACATGCAAGCAGACTAAAATAAAAACTATATATATAAATTAAAGATACACCAGATATTAATATAATATTAAAAAAAATTGGACATCATATCATAATTATTTTATTTATATTTGTTATTTATATGTATGCAAATTTTTAGAGAGATATAATAAATAGTTACTATTGCCTATAATTGCCTATGTGCATGGGCGTTGTGAGAAATATTTCGAAACGTTACTAATCTTAGGACCTAAAATGTTATGTCTACCTGTGATAAGGAGATGGTATCTGCCTAGAATAGCTTGCAAAAATGATATCAACTAAATTTACTTCATAGATCCTTCTGTTTAGAAATTATTTTTAATTTAATAATCCAAAAAATCTGCAAATTTAGTTTCGATACTACCCTAAACATTTCTTATAAATGTTTTTCGATTTTCAACAAATATTCGCATACACATGTATATATGTTCATATCAATATATTAATTTTTTTATTTTTGAGATGGAGGGAGTCCCACAGGTAGATATTTTAGGTCTATTTATTTTCTTTGTTTCTGTTGATGCTGTGATAACAGATTTATAATTTAAAGAAATGAATATACTACTTTTTTCACTTCTAGGTGTTGTTAATACATGTTATTATAGGTTATTTAAAAATATATATGTATAGATCTTTCCTTTAAGCCATAACCTGACGAAATTGTAATTACTACAAGATAATTGAAGTACGAGTACACATTTTTTGGAAATTTCATTCCGAATAAGAAACGTAATTACACTTACAATATAATTATTCAAATCGTATTTTATATAAAAGTGTAATTAGCAGCTCTCATAAAGAGCACATTAATTTTTAACTTTTTGTAGCTCAGTCAGATTGTAGATTTACATTGAGTTAGAAATTTTTTTACTGTTATCCATATTTTCCAATTTTTCAATACTCAAAACGGAATTCCATTTTCAAAATGAATCATACCTTCGCTTTAAATAACTGTGATTAATTCACAGAAATTAATGGTACTAGAAGTTTGGAGTAAATAGACTTTCAATCGTACCCCAATTCTCGTATGAACCAGTCTTAACTCTAAAAAAACCTCCGGGCAATTTGTCACGGTCCTTTCGACCGCAGCCATCCATCTCGTTCAATTCGCTTTGTATCGTCCTGACACCTGGGTGATCGTCAGTCATTTTCAGTTTCGGGTAATGTATTACGATGGGTACAATCACATTGTTTTGTCATTTGGGAGGTTAAAATATGACCCATTTTGATATGAATCAAAACGAAATGTGTGCTTTATTTGCCTTTTACAATCGTGTTAATTAAACAAATATTTAGAAAAAGCAAATTTCGTTTATTTTTTTATATTTTTTCCGGTATCTCTAAAAAACTTATCTACATATTTTACGAAACGGTGACATTATGAGATAAACAGCAAGGTTATGACAGGATAGAAGTGGAGTGTTCCAGTGAGGTGAGAGCAGAGGGTTGATGGTTCTCAAAATATATTTGAATTGCTCGATGAAAGAGAAATAAAATCATTATTTGTTCAAGTTGTATTGCATTAATAGAACAGTTTTTGTTTTGTATTTTAAATATTATATAATTTTATGTTTTATGAGACAGCTAAGAAGCTACCTTCACATTATCTTGTAAAATGATAAACTAAAAATGATTGGATTAAAAGTACAAAGGGTTCTATACACATATATACACTTTGATTAAATTCAACAAATTAAAAATTATACGCCTGAATTAACGAAATAAAATAAAATTCCAAGACTAATTTTTATTATGTTATACTCAAAGAGTCTATAATTACTTAATACTGTTAAATTATTACATAAACACTTTGATTATTTACATGTCCAGAAATAGCGTCGCACTCCAAAATTACAAAAAAAAATGAGCTAACTATTATCTTTGTGTATATGACAGCTACGCCTGACACTCGCCTAACATCATACTACTTTTATCAAAATGCGTGTATTTTTCTACGCGTTCTCCCCTTTGACACTCTATCTAGCCACATAAATAATCAAAACATAAACACGTCGAATTGCCTTCATATCATTCAACTGTCGGGTCAAATAAAAATGCTTTTCTTATTCCGTCAATCGTACTGTCATCACATTGACAAAGAGGTTTAATATATTGTTATTGTTTCTAACATCAAAGAGGTTCAATATAAATGATATGGAAAAATACGAAAAGAAAATAGAACGTTTCACTTTTTGAAAATCGAATTTTGAACACACGACACATTCGAACGAATTCGAAATGACTTTTTCTTTTATTTAGTTTGATGAAAAATTGAAGTAACAGTCTGTAAATTACTCACTGCTAGGCCAAACCCTCTCCTTAATAAAAGAGGACGCCTTACCTCTTTCATTAAGGAGAGGGTTTGGAACATATTCCACCACGCTATTCAAATGCGGGTTAGTGGAATGCACGTATGGCAGAATTTCGATGAAATTAGACACATGCAGGTTTCCTCACGCTATTCCTTCACCGCCGAGCACGAGATGAATTATAAACACAAATTAAGCACATATATGTAGTGGTGCTTGCCCGGACTTGAACACGAAATCATCGGTTAAGATGCACGCGTTCTAACGACTGGGCCATCTCAGCTCCTCGATGAACGAAGGCATGTATATTTTTTTCTGGAATTAAATTATTTTACACGGCTTACAGTAGACTATAACGGCAAAGACCATCACGTAAGCAAACGATTGCTCCAGGCGACCCCTTTTCCTCTTTCTCTGAAGGTCTTTCTTTTATATACGGTTATACATAAAATTATTCAAACAGGATATTAAATTTATTTCTTTTCATTTCATTATTCTGAAACGTTGATAATTTATTCCATAGTCAAGTCAAATCAAAATAAACTTTATTCAAGTAGGCTTTTACAAGCACTTTTGAATCGTCATTTTTCAATTAAGTGAAGCTACCACCGGTTCGGAAAGTAGATTCTACCGAGAAGAACCGACAAGAAACTCAGTAGTTACTCTTTTTAACAATTAGTCTGTTATTTAATTGTGGCCAGTAAAACTCCGTTCTACCCACGGATCCTACGGTTCACTTATTTTTAATTAGAACCTTTATTCAGCACTGCTGGATTAAGGCTTCCTCTCTTATTAAGGAGAGGGTTTGGAACATATTCCACCACGCTGGTCCAATGCGGGTTGGTGGAATGCACATGTGGCAGAATTTCTATGAAATTAGACACATTCAGGTTTACTCACGTTGTTTTCCTTCACCGCCGAGCACGAGCTGATTTATAAATACAAATTAATGCATAATAATAAATAAGCACATATACATAGTGGTGCTTGGATTGAACCCGATATCATCGGTTAAGATGCACGCGTTCTAACCACTGGGCCATCTCAGGTCGTAACAGAAGTATAACTTGAATAATATGTAACATTGCATTACATTCAAATTTATTGGAAACAGTTATAATTGCGCGAACTTGATTTAATTTAACTGTAAAAATCTTTTATTTTGGTTGCTGAAGTGAATAAACAAATATTTAATTGCCACTCAAACAATACAATTAATTCAATAAATTACGATCGAAATACGATCTTTTTAAATTATTTCACGGAAACTGTTCAATGTGAATACATTGAATTTCTTTTTATAGTAAACTAGCGATCCGCCACGGATTCGCGCTTTTGCAATGCTGATACTAAATATACTACAGAATGTCTTACAACGGTCATAGTCATCATACAATACAAACTGCTTTGTCTTACGACATCACTTTTGAAATCAAAATTATCTGTGTTTCTTTACGATATTGTGCATGTACTATACATATAAACCTTACTCTTGAATCAGTCTATCTATTAAAAAAACCGCGTCAAAATTCGTATTCGTAATTCGGTCATACATAGGTACAAAGAGCGGTAAGTGACTTTGTTTTATACTGTCTATTGATGAATTTTATTTAATATTACTATTTACTTAGTTCAAGACCCACAGATACATAAGGAAGTAGGTAATGGCTTCGACCACAGATACATATTCTATCTCCAAACTAACTTCACAATTTTCTACTCTAGTTAAAAGGGTGTATGAACCAGTGTATTTAACGGTACAATAAACTAACATCTTAGTTCTGAAATTTGGTGAAGCAATGGTGATATAATAATGGAAATGTTAACAGACGATGGTGAACACAAGCAGGTTCTCTATTTTCCAGTGCATTTTAGTAAAAAAATACATAAATAATCTAGCAATAGTAGATACAAATGAGCATAATTGATGCTTGTTTTGTCCTTTTTTTTAAGAGCGTTATACGAAGGAAAACATGATGAGAGAACGCTGTTCTAAGGATGAAGAGTCTTTCTTAAATGTGACTTATGTATAGTACGACACAACTTAGGTGTAGCATCGGCAAAATTCGTTAAACCGATCACATCCGAATTGAGTACGCTATCCCAAATTATCAATATTTATTTCTCATGTGAATATGATATTTACGCAAACGCAATAACTTGTAATATCGTATGACCGTCGATTTACATGCATTTGTTTTCTTGGGTTGAACTGACGCGGGAATCTATAGCGACGACTAGCGTCGAATAACGCGATAGGAAGCTATTTCTATTGGTCGTGTAAATCGGCAGTAATCGGTTTTATTTTCTTTTAATTGCATTTCTCGATGCTACATCTACTTCGTGTCGCACTATACATATATGTTTATCTGTGTATACAGTAAACCGTATTTTGGTTTGATATGTTTTGATCCTTGCTCAAAGACATGAAATAATAAGTTTGTCAACTCAATAGAAAAATCCCACACCTATTATTCCACATGATTTGAGAGATTCGTTACTTTACTAAATTTCAACCTACATTGCCGCAACACAAGAATCACTATCATAATATAGTAGAAAAAAAGGAGATGATAAAATTTACCTGGCTGATTATAGTAATGCAGGCTATACTTAGCGGAAAATAATGAACTATAGTACTGTATAAGGAGTTATTATAGTGCCAAGCATGTACACAAATACTAGGCCCCATTTCGTCATTCTCATAATCTACAGGAACTTCTATGATCAATAACATATTACCATTAATTTCATAAATAAAAGAGTGTAAACTGATTTTTTTGCCAAATATTCTTTTACGAGCCATTTACAAGCCAGTATGGGTAAGTTTTATTGTATTCTGGTTGGTAAGAGTAAGCCAGTATAACCACAGGCTCAACGAGATAATCCTATGATTGGTGAATGGTTTGTAAGAAATGATTAATATATCTTACATTGCCATTGTCTGATGATGCAAAACGGTCTATGGGCGATGGTGACCACTAACCATCAGGTAGCTCACTTACCTATACAAATAAAAATCTCCTATTCAATTATTTTTCTATTGAAATTTAGTTCAAACATACGTCATCGTCGTCAAACGTGCGTCTGATAACGTAAAGATTAAAATGTGCTTATAAGAATTAGTCTAGTTGAATAAGCAATATTTTGATGATTGGTAAATGTTACAACCGAAACAAACTCGGTAGGCCCGTTTTGACTGCAACTTTATAAAACGATGAATAATGTGACATGCTTCCCCTTTTCACATAACTTTCGTTATTCAAGATTGTAGCTACATATATTTTATTTGAACGTTTCATTTTAAGCTAAATAACACTTTATTTTTATTTGTGTAAGATTTAAATTTGAATGACAAATTCTTTCCTCGCATTAACGTTTGGGTAAGTAAAACGTCTAGCATTTTCTCTACAAAAGTAAAAGATTAGTGTTCGTTTAGTATTAAAAAGGTTTAGTTAAACTGCAACTTTGCATACAACAACTGTAAATTCTCATACACTTATTTGCATATCCGACTTGCGCCGGCTTAATCCGGTAAAAACTGGTATTTGCCGGGTCCGAGCAAGCTGTTTCCAGTTTTTGCGAACGTTTCCTGTTGATGTTACGTACATTTGGTGTAGTGCAAAAATAAACGCACACGTTGGATTACTTCACTGTTAAAATATACTTTTTAATTCCTGTTTATTTTACAAACTCGAGCTACACA
The DNA here is from genome assembly GCF_905220365.1 of Vanessa cardui. Lineage (NCBI taxonomy): Eukaryota > Metazoa > Arthropoda > Insecta > Lepidoptera > Nymphalidae > Vanessa > Vanessa cardui. The sequence continues at coordinate 1,238,637 of NC_061127.1, read as the reverse complement.
TAATGGAGCCCAGGGCTTAGTTGCTTTGACGCTCAACAAAATGAAGGATCTTGGAGTGATTGTAAGTTGAAATGTTTTATAAGCGTATGATGCTTAATTACTTGGTAGATTTAACTTTGACTCTCAACCGATTAATATAGAGCTTCTATATTGAATATAGTCATTTGTTTATAGTTAATACAATGTTATATGGAACATATTCTACCACGCCGTTCCAATGCGGGTTGTTGGATGTTTTCCTTTACCGCCAAGCACGAGATGAATTCTAAACATAAATTAATTACCTGGGTTTGAACCCGAAATCATCGGTTAAGATGCACGTGTTCTAACCAATGAACCATTTCGGCTTACTGAATCACTGATTTCATATTCTTAGAAATGTCAGGCGATGGTCCTGGACATGGGACAAGAGGTTTCCAGAAAAGACCAACTCCTCTCAATATTCTCAATTGATTTTTCCAGAAACAAATAAAACATATACTAGTGAGTATAAAACTTTACATGTTAGGTCTAAAGGTTAAGATGTTGTAACTTCGAACATATAGATTTTAGGTATCATATTTTGTCATATCATCCATTGGCTTAGCATAGTTTATACGTGATACTTATATAAATGTTATATACAGGTGTTTGTGGGTGTAGGGTGTGGCGATTCTTTTATAAGACAGTCACATAAAGATGGTTTGTGAAGAACTGAGGCATTTTGTATGGACTTTAGATTACAATTTATAAAAAAGGTTGCTCAGGGACCCGTTACACAAAAAAAAGCCAAAACATGGTCAAGATTCGTGGTCAACAATGTTTGAGAGACTGTCACATTATGAAAATTTATCGATATTTTTTAAAAGGCCAATATTTTTGTAAATTATTTATGATTTTTTTTTGATAACCTCTATCAAATGTCCTATCGCCCATTACCGGGTCGTCATTGATTTCTGGGCCACTCTGTATGTAGGGAGAGATAGAAGTTTACATTGGCTGTTTCTCTCCACTAAAATAAAAAATGGTATTATCAATTTTAATCAGAATATTATTTAATTCGGGGCCAGTACCGCGGCATGAACGAGAAGATTAGGTAATGGAGGTGGGGATTATATCGTTTTTAGGGTTCCCTACCCAAAGGGTAAAACGGGACGCTATTACTAAGACTCTGCTGTCTAACCGTCCGTCCATCTGTCCGTCTATCACGAGGCTTATATCTCATGAACCGTGATAGATAGGTACTAGATTTTTTTTACAAATTATTTATATATTTCTATTGTCCCTAAAACAAAAATACTAAAAATAAAATACATAATAAAGTGGAGCTCCCATACAACAGACATGATTTTATTGTGGTCTTTATACATATATAATGGTACGGAACTCTTCTTTTTGTTTATATTTTAATAACAATAGTTATTATATACTTTCTAAAGGAAAGTATTTTTTAGGAACCGTCTTTATTTACACTGGTTTGCTTATTTTACAAACTACAATACAGCAGTAATTTGTCTTATATATAGTATAGTAACAGCCTGTAAATTTTCCATTGCTGGACTGAAACCTCATCTCCCTTTGAGGAGAAGGTTAGAGCACATTTCACCACGCTACAATGCGGGTTAGTGGATTTACATGTGGCAGAATTTCTTTGAAATTAAACACATGCAGGTTTTCCTTCACCGCCGAGCTCGAGATGTATTATAAGCTTATATAATGCACATTCAGTGATGCTTGCCTGGTTTGGAACCCGTAATCATCGTTTTATATGCCTCTCTAACCACAGGGTCATCTCGACTCGGTTATTTGTACTGCTATCATTTAATTACTGTTTGGCACATAGGGTAACACCAAAACTTAATAAATAATTATATATATATCCAAGCGAAGCGATAATGTCTTCGTCACGGAAATATTCGTTAAGCTCTGCAAGTGAGATGAAGTATGATTACGACATTCGAGTATATTCATCGTTTAGCCGCACATGTGTGACCGTAGCATTATAAACGATTCCGCGTCACAGTGACTTCCGCTTTGCTTGAATGCGCAGGTGTGTTCAATCCTTGAACATTCAAATAGCGTGCTAAAGCTTGCCTTTGCGACAGGCGATACAGTAATAAAATGTTATTTGATATCCAACCTTTTTTTTTACTATGAGATTTCTTTTCACATTCATATTCCTCCTTTCTTCCTGTTTTTCGAGTTAAACTATTCTTACAATTGTTCACTTTTATGTCGTCCAAGTTTTTTGTAGCTCAAGTATGCCTGTTATCCATGTTTTTGGAAATTGTTAGTTAGTTCAGATGTTCCTTGAAAATTCTACGCGTTTTTGGAATATTTAAGACGAGGTAAGAGATAGCTCAATTGACATAAGAATTAATACCATTAATACTATTAATTAATGACCATGTGGAATGGTGGCAAGAATACTAGCAGGATTTCTCATTTCCAGCATTTTAGGTTGAATCGCAATTCCGATCCTCTGGGCAGAACTTCTTATTACCCCACTGGTGACAGGAGGGCTGGTTCGTTTTTTTCCGAGAAGATCAAAAAGACGAGATATTACAATAAAAATTAAAAAAAGACATATATCCAATTCCCATTAGCAGGTATGCCATTTGATTGATACGGTTACTCTAGAAACATATTGTATCAATTTTCTTATCGGCATTTCGATGTCAGATATTTTAACGTGAGGGCCATTTTCAAACATTTTTGACCAGTGGATTCGGTAAAGAATCGCCATCAACGTCGATTTCCTCAGACGGATACGAAAGTGCTTATGAAAAAAGTATTTGTGAGAAATTAACTATGTGTCACTTAGTTTGTACACTCAGTGACGTCATTATGGAAATGCTATTCATTCAAATCCATCGATGTACGATGAACAATAGAAATATCTCAAAACATCTAACCAAAGGGTCTAGGCGACATCTATGAAATGACTTTCTCCTATGTTATCTTTGAAAAATATATTAATAGACACCGGAGGTAAATCAAAAGCTAGAATTATAACATTTTCAGAAAAGTAAAGTAACAGCCTGCAAATTACCCACTGCTGGGCTTAGGCCTCCTCTTCCGTTAAAAGAGTGAACATACCCCCACGCTGTTCCAAATGCAATTTTGAGAAACATTGTTAAAAACAACATAATATATTACAGTCATAATGAGATATATATAAAAATGAGCCTGCTTATCTCTGTTAAAGAACCTTAAGATTAATTTAACGCTATCAATGTCTCTCCGAGCCGAGTTTCGGTCTCAAGAGATAAAAAAATATAATAATGTTAGATATAACCTTAAAATGTTAACATCCTTAAAAAAATAACCTTAAAATGTATGATAGGAAGGAACGTCGCTTGATTTTAATAAAGTTAAGATATAACGCTCGAAACATGTATAATAAATGGAAAAAATACAAAACGCCATCAGCGAAGTAATTTTTCAGGCTCGTGCGTGCGATCAAGACGGATGGAAGGATTAGCGACACAGGCCCTAAGCTCTGACGAGAAGTGTCACTTTGCTCTCACGTATTTTGTCAGTTTAAGAATAGGATCAGATAGTCCATGAGGAATAGTTGGTATACATACGTTTTATCACATAAATTTATTTTCCAGTTCAGTAATAGTAACAGCAGATAAATTTTTCACTCCTTAGAAGAGAAGGTAGGAAGCATTACCACGCTGCTCCAATACGAATTGATAGAGTCACATGTTTTTTTTTATGGAAATGTTGGGCGGTAAGCATATGGGCCACCTGATGGTAAATGGTCAAAATCACCCATAGACAATGACGCTGTAAGAAATATTAACTATTCTTACATCGTCAATGCGCCACCAACTTTGGGAACTAAGACGTTATGTCCCTTGTGCCTGTAGTGACACTGGCTCACTCACTGTTCAAACCGGAACACAAAAATACTGAGTACTGTTGTTTGGTGGTAGAATAACTGATGAGTGGGTGTTACCTACCCAGACGGGCTTGTACAAAGCCCGACCACCAAGTAAAGTGGCAGTCGTTCAAATGACACATGAAAGTTTCCTCACGACGTTTTCTTTCGACAAATTAGAGATGAAATATGAACACAAATTAAGCACATGACAGTTTTCTCACAATTGGTTGATATGTACGCGTTCTATTTGACAATTGCATTTGTTGCTGATACTAGAAATTAAACATAATATTTTCTAACCAACATCAAGTGAGTATGGCGTGCTATGCCAAACTGCAAAGGCAGTTTAGTCCGGTCAATAGCTCATATCCGTTCAATGCCATCGACAGGTCCAGCTAACAAGCGGCGTAAACGTTACCGGCGGGTATAACAAGCCACTTGTTGGCTCGGCATTCGCGCGTGTCCTGATGTCAATTTCGACACTACTGGTCACCTAGGTGAAATACATGTTCGAATCACAATACATATTTTTTATTTTACATTTTTAACGCAAGAAAAAATCGTTTTTGTCACGTTTTAAAAACTATCAAAGGACGGACTATGAATATCGAGTGACTATAATCTAAATACGTGTATGAATAACAACAACAAAAGCCCGTAAATGTCCCACTACTGAGTTTCTTGCCGGTTCTTCTCGGTAGAATCTACTTTCCGAACCGGTGGTAGCTTCACTTAATTGTAAAATGACGATTCAAAAGTGCTTATAAAAGCCTACTTGAATAAAGTTTATTTTGATTTTGATTTTGATTTTGATTTTGATTTTAAGGCCACAGTTTTGGAACATATTCCAGCAGGGTGTTAATGCAGTTTGGTGCAATACACATATGGCAGAATTTCTATGAAATTAGACACATGTAAGTTTCCTCACGATGATTTCCTTTAGCGCCGAGCTCGAGATAAATTATAAACACAAATTAAGCACATGAATATTTAAGGGTGCTTGCCTGGGTTTGAACCCGCTATCATCAGTTAAGATGCTCGCGCTCTAACCACCGAGCCATCTCGAATCGTGGTTGGACACAACATTACATAATGTGAATGTAATTGAAATACGATATTTTTAATGTACAGCTAAAGGGGTGGTCTCGATAAATAGTAAGGACATTTAACATTACGGATAAAAAATTATATGGAAAATTATTTTTGTCTTCAACGAAATTAAATTAATATTTCCACAAACGCTATACAGTACAAATGATTGAATTCGGATTTTCAGAATTTTATAAAATTCAACTAACTTCACTACGCGGCTGAGAGAGGCAAAGTTTGTATTGCGATGTAATTTACTGCTTTTTCATGCAAATTCATAGAAAATTAATACGTACAACGTATATAAATAAATAATCAAATATGTTATGTAATCTGTAGAATCTCGTTTTCGTATTACTAAAAGGTAAATAACTAGACTTATTAGGTTATATACTAACAAATGTATAGAGATACAATTATTCGAAATCAAAATCAAAATAAACTTTATTCAAGTGGGCTTTTACAGGCACTTTTGAATTGTCAATTAACAATTAAGTGAAGCTACCACCGGTTCGAAAAGTAGATTCTACCGAGAAGAACCGGTAAGAAACTCAGTGGTTAGTCTTTTTCAACATTTTAAAAATACAAAGTCATGTTAGTTAATACAATTATTTAAATTAACATATCCTGCGTCCACAAGTATTAATTCCACGCTTTTTATCATCTACAAAATCTGTTATCGATTCCAATTGTTAAGTAGTTCCTACTGGAGCGCTAATCTTACTAGCATTATAAATGCGAAAGTATTTTGTTTATTTATTTGCTTGTTACACTATCGCGTCTTAAACTTAGCCTGTAATGATTAAGAGAAAGTCATCTCTTCTTCTTGTTTGAAGTCTCGTTGTCTGCTTCCATCTCTTATGTACAGTCAGAGGAAGAAAACTTACGTCAGTTTTCAAATTAATTCCTTTATCAAGTCGTACAATCATCTTTTGAAACTAAAGCACTAAACTGACATCTAAAATTAAACCAACTTAGTATGGTAACTCAGTTCAAAAAAGTGTAACACTTTTGGACTAAGAAATAAAAAAAATCTTTTTAATGGTATAATTAGTCATTACAAATTTAAATTAGATATGATATCATCTACTGAATTGTCAAAATATGTCTGTCAGTGTAATATATTCTCGATCGTTAAAGCAGATTATCGCTCAGGCAAGCACCTCTGATTAATGTGATTAATTTGTCTTTATAATTCATCTCGTGATCAGCGGTGAAGGAAAACATCGTGAGGAAACCTGCATGTGACAAATTTCATTGATATTCTGCCACATGTGTATTCCACCAACTCGCATTGGAACAGCGTGGTGGAATATGTTCCAAACCTTTGAGGCCATTATCCCAGCAGTGGGAATTTACAGGCTGTTGTTGTTGTAATAAAAAACTTTCATGATGTATAATTTAAATTATCCGCTAAAGTTTTACGTATATGCCTAAACCTCATTTATTCGGAAACTAAGTTCTCTGTATGTTTTAATGCGGAGTAAAAACACAAAATGGCAGATAGGGTCGGATTGCGGATAAAATGTCCACTTAAATAGACCCGAGTAAATTATGCGGTGGTGGGTACAATTTACATAGCGCACGGGTTAAAATACGGTCTAATACCGTAGAATAGAGCAATTTAGAAGAACTATCAAAATTAATACTATAGTTAAGCTATTGACATTTTTTTGATTTTTAAAAGTCTTTATTTTGACTAATCTCTACACTTCGTATGTGTGCACGCGCGTATGCATGTGTGAGTAACTGCGTAAATATCGTACGTTCATGATATAGTCTTCAATTTAAATATTTCGACGCGTAATATACGTAATATTGAATACTTGATTAATTTTCACTTAATGCATTTTTGATACTCAAAGAGTATGCCAACAATTTTTTCAAACAATATCATAACATGTAAGTTTATTTATGTATTTGTGTGTGTGTGTGTGTGTGTGTGTGTGTGTGTGGATTGCAAATAGTATTGCACTCAAAAGTTTTGTGGAAGTCTGTCTGGGAAGATACCAAACCCTAATCATTACCTTTACCGCCAAACAAGCCACAGTTATTGCGACATAAGTTGCAATTCGCCACCAACCACATACGCCCATCAAATAATAAATAAATAAATATGAGACAACATCACATACATTACTTTGATCCCAATGTAAGTAGCTAAAGCACTTGTGTTATGGAAAATCAAAAGTAACGACGGTACCACAAACACCCAGACCTAAGACAATATAGGAAAGTAATGATAATCTACATTGACTAGGCCGGGAATCGAACCCGGGACCTCGGAGTGGCGTACCCATGAAAACCATTCGACCACGGAGGCCGTCAAATTTAAGGATAGGTTATGTTAGGTTAGGTTAAGTAACCACAGGCACTAGGAAAATAGCATGTTAGTTTCCAAGATTGTAGAGCCTTGGCGATGTAAAGAATTTCAATTTCTATAGTAATAAATTACCGTAGGTGGGTCACTTGCCCGTTCCTATATAGTCATACTAATTCATAGTATAGGTAAAAAAGTAAAGTAACAGCCTGTACATTTCCCACTGCTGAGATAAGGCCTCCTCTTCCATTAAGGAGAGGGTTTGGAACATATTTTTGTATAGTATAGATACTATATTAAAATCTGATAAGAATGAAATTTCTTTTCTATATATTAAATAACAGTCAATTTTAAACGAATGATATATTTGAGAAAAATTAAACAATTTTTTTATTATTGAAAATCCTATGCTATTAAAAAAAAAAAAATATGTTTAAATATAACTATAAGAACATTTCTTTCCTTCTTTTTAAACATATAATAAAATTAAAGTGTCTGTTTGTAATAATAAAATAACCACTTTTTATTGAATACATACACATGTGTACATTTATACATATACCAAAATATCATTTTTTTGAATTATTGTGTGTCTGCCTGTTTGTTCCGGTTATGATAATTGATGTGATAATTAGTCAGAGTCAGTCACTGATGGCATATTCCCTTGTGTCTCTATTCTGTGACGACACCGTTAATAAAAGAGCAATTGAAGCAAGTTTAATAGGACTTGAAACGTACAATAACAACTGTGTAACAAGGAACAATTTTCGGTTAATGCTTAAATTCAACACAACTATACACGAGGCAGGTGATGCAGTCACGACATTGGACTTGCTTGTACATTTTAGAAACGACTTATAGGTGTTCTCTGCACAATAATACTGTTTATGTTGACGCGCCTTCGCGTTTTAGACACAAAAAGTAGCTAATATCCTTTCATGGAGTACCTTAAATATATATGTATTGAACGATAAAATAAGGGATCATAGTAGTTCCAATCTTTAATTTCAGTTCAATAAATCGAAAATCTAAGCAGTTTTATAAAAACTTCATTCCCCTATTTTATCCCCTTAGGGGTGGAATTTATCAAAATCCTTTCAACATAACATCTACCTGCATGCCAAATTATAGCTCGATCCGTCCAGTAGTTTGGGCTTTGCGTTGATACATCACTATGTCAGTTCGTCACCTTTGAGTTATATATATTTAGATTCTGCTGGTATTATTCGTTTGACAAAAATAGTTAGTACAAAATTTTTGACAATCATTAAATGGACATATTTTATCTCTGCTACCTCTGCTGCCTACCACAATCGAGACTTTACAGGAAATTGTCGGACGTTGTCATAATGAAGCCTCAATCACGAAAAAATAACTTGATAGTAATCAAGTGCAAAAATGGACGATAGATCCTGAACTAGTATGAATATTATTGACCCATTTAGATTAGTTTATTATATATATATATATATATATATATATATATATATATTATAAAAAGAAATAACATTACATTTTAAGATATTATGAAACTTGTTAGTTTAGTGAACTTATAAAGCCGGATTTCGAGGGTCTGTAGCTCTCAGGTCTCAGATTAGTGAAGTTTAAACACCCGTGTCTTACAAATCAACGATCTTGTACCTACATTTTTAAGGTTATGTTAGATTTGTCGTCCTATCGAATATTAGTGCATTTTAACACACATTTATCTATATACATATAAAGTAGCATCATTATGCATCGTCTCACGAGAAAATGGTCGTATTAGACAAAATCGTATGTATGTATGTATTGACGTATATGACAAAAAACAGTAAAGACCTTTGCAAGTTTTCAGTCCGCTAATACTTTTTATAGATATTTCCTTAGCGAATGAAGACTCTTTTGATTAGCTAATGGAAGTGAGATCGCTACTTTCAACGCTCATATTATTTTATTACATAAGTATTGGCGGCCATAACAACCACACAATCCTCCAATTACGAACAATAAAATTGGTTTCAAACACGAAAAGGCTTTCAGACCATTAGGAGAGAAGTTACCTTCTTACCCACCCTGTGCTAGTTGGAACTTAATATTAATTGTTATTAAGACTATATCCAAGATAATATCATCTTTCTTTTAATATTTCTATAAATTGAATAAAAATGTTTTCTTTAATTTAAAAATTTCAGATTTCGAATATCAAAATGAAAAACCGACTTCAAACAGAACACTATTTTAAAACTAATAAATATGCAATAAAAAGTAATAAAAATAATTGTGTATTCAACATATTTTTTGAGTCCTGATAAGTAAAATGAAATGAAAAATATTAAGAAAGAAAAGAAAGAAAGAAAGAAAGAAAGAACACTTTTATTTGAGACAACATGACACTTGGTAAAAAATAAAAAGTAAAAATAATAATTAAAAAAAATAATAATAATGAAGTACTAATAAATTATCATTTACACAAAAAAAAAGAAATTAAATGAACAATAAAAAAAAGTAACGATACAAAAACAAATATAAAGAAAAAGAACAACTACAATATACGTGACGTGTCCCAAATAGGTATACCATTCAGCAATTCAAAGGTGTGGACACCTAATGCTGATTTTCAATGGTACCCTTTTTAGACTACTTAAAAGTCTATTTACGATTATATAATGTAGTTATAGTTATTGTTATATTTGGAGCCGGTGTCAGCCACGGGCATGCGCCTCAACAATCAAGAGCCCCTTGATTGACCCAGTATATTATCGTATAAAAGGTAATTTGTAAAAAACATAATTCTTAAAGTTTTCTCGTATTTTATTTTATTTTTTGATAGATATACTATATGACTTTTACATATCAATGTTTACGTGAAGGACACTACTTATTTCACTGTGCAAGTGGGTGTGCGTTGACGTTTACAATCGCGATCCACCAAATATTAGAACCGGACTCAATGTAAAAAGTTGAGTCCTTCGTTGAAAAGACGCGAACATACGTGAATATGAAAACTATCACGATGAATGTCCACGCTATTTCTAATATGTGTGTATATTAACACATGTCAGTTACTAGCGATCCACCCCGGTGTCGCACTCGTGCAATGCTGGTACTAAATATATTACAGAATTTGTTTATTAACGACATCACATTTGTGACTTCTCAAATTATCAGTATTTTTTTACCATAAAGTCTATGTATTTTTGTACATTTCTAGTATTACATGAAGTCTGTGTATTATGTACAAGAACCTGCTAATAATCACTATATCTGTTAAAAAAAACGCATCAGAATCCGTTTCGTAATTTTAAAGATCTAAGCATACATAGGGACAGCCAGCGGTAAGCGACTTTGTCTTATACTATGTAATGATGTGCTTGTATTAGTGTACACAGTTATTAAATTACAGTTTATTTAGTAATTAATGAAATCTCGTGAATATTTGATGACGGTATGTGCGATGAGTCGTTAGAAACAACTAATACATATACATATATTGACGACCTCCGTGGTCGAGTGGTGTGTACACCGGTTTTCATTGGTACGCCACTCTGAGGTCCGGTATTCGATTCAGAGGCCGAGTCGGTGTAGATTATCATTTAGTTTTCTATGTTGTCTTGGATCTTGGTGTTTGTGGTACCGTCGTTACTTCTGATTTTCCAAAACACAAGGGCTTTAGCTATTTACATTGGAATCAGAGTACTATATGTGATTTTGTTTCATATTTATTTATTTACAGAATATGTATTTGTATACAAATAATCTAATAATAATTAAAATGTATTTGCGTAGACTACAGTAAATATTATTCGCTGTAATAATATTGATGTTTATCGTAACTTCTGTTTGTTCTTAGCTAGAGCACACAACGCAACGAGTTTTTGTACTCAAATCTTCGGATGTTAGACAGGATATTATAAATGAAAATTAATTTATCCCAACAAAACATTGTGCTTATGGGAGTTTGTTATTTTTTGTTTGCACTTACAAGTTAATCTTAGCTAAAAGATACATGCAAAACTCAAGCATTTTGTGGTGCAAGCATGTTATAAATATATATTCGGATGTTCCAATAAGCTATCTGATGGTAAATCACAATTAGGCATCAAACCGGAACCCAAATATACGAAATTTTACTGTTCGGCGGTATAAAGTATGACGACTTTATAGTACCTATCCAGACAGGTGAGTTTGTACAAACCTTTCTACTCTACCACTAAGTCAATATGGAGAATATTTGATTAACAACAACAGCCTGTAAATTTGCAACTGCTTGGCTAGGGGGAGAAGAGACCTTTTTTGACGAGAAGGTTTTGGAACATATTTCACCATGCTGTTCCAATGCGGGTTGGTGGAATACACATGTGGCAGAATTTCTATGAAATCAGACACAGGTAGATTTCCTCACGATGTTTTCCTTCACCGCTGAGCAAGAGATGAATTATAAACACAAATTAATCACATGAATATTCAGTGGTGCCTGGGTTTGAACCCGGAATCATCGGGTAAGATGCACGCGTTCTAACCACTTGGCCATATTTGCTCTTTTTGCATCGGGGGTTTGTAAATTGCAAAAGAAAATTATAAATATACATATATTAAATTTAGACATTAAGTGAGATATTTTTTAATGAGTTTGGAACAGCCTTTTGAACCAAGTGAATAACTTTGAACAATGCTCGGAGATATTGGCACACAAATAAATAATGAATATTCCGTACATTACCAGTGTACCATCAACCTTGGAAACGACACTGGCTTACTCACTCCTTAATCCGGAAAAATGTAATTCTATATTATATTTACAAACACTGTATATGATGTCATAGTCATTGTTCGTAAAACATTTCAGTACTGAAATCAAACATATTTTTAGTAATGGCTTTTTCGAAAAAGCCCTTAAATGCCTCCTCGTTGAAATTGACAACAGGATTCATTTGACAGATAAAAAGTTAGTTCGGTCTCAGGTCTCTGGTAACTCAAGTCGTCAGAAAATTTATACGTCAATCGTTTATATTTTCCATCTACGTGATATTGTCAATATAAGACGACCTCCGCGGCCGAGTGGTGTATACACCGGTTTTCATGGGTACGCCACTCCGAGGTCCTGGGTTCGATTCCCGACTGAATCGATGTAGATTATCATTAGTTTTCTATGTTGTCTTGGGTCTGGGTGTTTGTAGTAGCGTCTTTGCTTCTGATTTTCCATAACACAAGTGCTTTAGCTACTTACATTGGGATCAGAGTAATGTATATTATGTTGTCTCATATTTATATTTATTTATTTATTGTCAACATAATTGCTAACAGTAGCAACTAAACTGATGGCTCACCTGATGGATAGTGACTGCCACCGCCCAAAGACATCTGTAATACTGGGGGGCGTGCAGGTGTCGGCCTTTAAGGAATGAATACACTCTTTTCGTTAAAGACATCTAGGTGTACGGGTGAAACTCAGTAATCATTAAGCTATGATATTTGAAGGTAAACATATAATGACGCGTCTGTGACTACGATTCGTATGCTGTGACAGCAAACGGCATGAAGCTCGCATATGCTATCTCTTTCTCCCCTTTTTATTCGCCTGTACGTTTGTGTGTGTGTGTGTGTTTGTGTGTGCTATAAATATATTAATTTTATTCTCGAAAACTATTATATTATTTGTTTGACTGCGTATTGTACGAAAATATTTTCATACAGTTTTTTTAATCATCGATTCGTCCAGGGATGCTGCGTTCTTTTTTATATGAAAAATACTAGGAATCCTCGATTATTAACATAACATTTTTAATTAACGTAATTAAAATTTAAAATAAACTTCAAAGGCAGTTTTTAATAACGTTCTTTTATACATAATTATTTAATTATATTTTGTTTTATTAATTAAGAAAGGGCAGATTCTTACTAAAACGGCTTCTCTATTTAACTTTGATCATGTCCTTCGTGTATAACGGAATTTGATTAATTACCAATTAGAAATTATTAGGAACTAACAACAGTATCGGTACATTGAACATTATTTTACAGAGTATATTTACCTATATGATTCGTGTTTTATAATTTAGCCTACGTTTCAACTAAGTGCATCTGTAATGTTGTTTTATGTAAATATTTGTACGTAAGGTTACGTATCTTACATACATATATTTACATAAAGATTTTATATATTGTGTTTATCCAACATTTTAAATATGTATCTCGGATTGCAAACCTATGAAAATCTTTTCAATGAATAATTTATAATACATTGTTACAGAATTACCCTAGCCTTCAATACGGTGCTATGACATTTGATTCTATACCATAATTTAAACCACATTATTATTGCATATTATGAATATAGCAGGGGCTATTGAATTTACTTTATTATATACAATTATTATTGTAATTAATTGATCAATAATTTGTAACACTGTAATTAATATTATTTTATACGGGATAGCATTTAATGCATGTAACGCTATTTCTTATTTTAAAAATGATTGAGCTGTCATTAATAAACAATGGGGCGATAGCCTTTAGAATGCCCTAAAAAAAGATAGAGAGATTGGAGCATCATTGTAAAACGATAATATTATATTGGCCATCCCAAACTACTGAAATTACAAAATACACCCACCATGGTAGGTATCACTCATTATGAAGACAAATTAAGCACATGAACAGCGGTGCTTGCCTGGGTTTGAACCCGCAATCATCGGTTAAGATGCACGCGTTCTAGCATCTTGTTAGGGAGTACTCGCCCTGGGCTGCCTACGCTAATACAGCGGTCTTGGTAACGCCGAGATGTTATGACTAGCGCCCGGCGACATCCGTAGAGATAAGAACATTGTATTAGATTTATTTTTAATCTGAATAAATTTGTCGCTAAGACTCCTTGGTTTCTTTTTAAAAACCTTCGTTAGCGGCTCCGGTACTTAACTAACTTCTGTTGGTTGAACTACTGAAAATAAATATAAATAAAACATTTTACAAAAAGACAAACCGACTTCAAACAAAACACTATTTTAAAACAAATGAATATGCACTAAAAAGTAATAAATATAATTGCGTATTCAACATATTTTTTAGAATCCTCCTAAGTAAAATGAAATGAAAAATATTACACTACTTAAAAGTCGATTTACGATTATATAATGTAGTTATAGTTATTGCAATATTTGGAGTCGATGTCAGCCAAGAAAACCCTACAGTATTTCTATAAAAAAACAATACGAGAAATATACTACTATATACTTTAAGAAATATGTTTTTAAAAAGCACATGAGATAACAAACATAAAAAAATACAGACGAATTGTTAACCTATTTTTTTAAGGCGTTTGAAAATAAGATAGAATAGGAAATATTATAAAAGCATTATGCTCATTTTGAGCGTAATCGGTTAAAAAAGAGATTAAAACATAATAAGTTAACTTCTTATAAAGCAATTTTTTACGTCTCCATTGAAACGAGGGTATGTAAAATTAAAACAGGGTTAACCATCGCTATAAATATGTCATGTATGACAAGGGCGCAAATTATGGTACCCATATCAAGATGTCTGCCACCGAATGGGGCATTAGACAAAATTATGCCTCGTAATGATCATTTAATTTAGATATGACACAATTATCTCGTTTCGGAGTAATTATTTTGTGGTAATTTGAATTTATGGTCAAGATAAGTAACTTGATGCTTTATATATTTAAATAAAATGTAATCTCTTGTTCGTTTAATAAGTGGATCGGGTTTTGATTGGTTAGCAGTGATTACAATACAAAATATATTTAAAAGAAAAGATATGTACCTGGTTGGAGCGAAGTTGTTTTCTCTTTATATTATGTATTATAGAGCTGAGATAGCCCAGTGGTTATAACGAGTACATCTTAACCGATGATTGCGGGTTCAAACCCAGGCAATCGTCACTATATATATGTGCTTAATTTGTGTTTATAATTCATGTCGTGCTCGGCGGTGAAGGAAAACATCGTGAGGAACCTGCATGTGTCTAATTTCATCGAAATTCTGCCACTTGTGCATTCCATCAACCCGCGTTGGAACAGCGTGCTCTCCTTAATGGAGGAGGAGGCCTTATCTCAGCAGTGGGAAATATACAGGCTGTTACTTTACTTTTACTTTACTTTATGTATTAAATAACATACACAATGAAATAAATGTACAACTTTCATCCTAAAAAAAACCAACTACCTACTCTAACTTGGAACCAATACTGGCTACCTCGCAACCGCAAACGCGTTCTATAGACATATTGCTACACCAAAGTGCAAGGTACAATCTTTACATTGTTGCTGTTAATAAAGACATGCCATCAAGTATATGTTTCTAGGTAAAAATAATCTGAAATAAATATCAATCGTTCGCAAATTGATTTGACGTCATCATCGCAACCAATACTGAATTTTTTTTTTGTATATATATTTTACCTTGCCGTTAGCGCCAATTTTAACACAATTTCCAAGGCAAAGTAAAAAATATGTTCTTGAATAATTTGGTATTATATTTAACCTGTTCGACGGTATATTGATATCTATTTATACAAAAGGACAACATAATAACTCTTATAGTTCATATCAGAAATAAAATATTTTCCACTATTATTCATCAAAGTTGAGTCAAAATATTCACGCAATTTTTTGCTATCAAAGTTAAGAAAAAGTTTTTATAAAACGTAACATTTCTCGGAGGCAATTAACGCTCTTTGCAAATTAAAAGAAAGATGGATAGGAGTTACGAAAAGGCATTATTTGTTTCAGAAGTTTTAATTATTTATAGATTTTGATTAATTTTGGCTGAATTATTAGTTAATTAATGTAAGTAAATTAATCTAATTCTGACATCGTCGCATTTCTGATAAAGTCTCATAATTACTTGTAATTTAATTCTTTAAAAAAAGTTAGGTCTTGTGAAAAAATATATTTATCTCAAGAAAGTTCCGAGACAGATCAGTGAAATGAACAAACAACAACAACAACCGTACCGTACTATACCGTAAGAAAAACCGTATTATACACACACCTGTAATAAAACTACTCACATAATATTAATTTATCAATCGATACATATATTGTTTATCCGCTTATTGTATATAATTATATTATTTTTCCCGCCTATCCACGAATTTAGCTTTCTTCTGCTCTGCCCGTTCAAAATCCACCGCCTTTTCAACCGACTTCCAAAAGGAGGAGGTTATCAATTCGTCTGTATTTTTTTTTTTTTTTTTTATGTTTGTTACCTCATAACTTTTTTTTTGTTTGAAAGGTAGTGCTTCCCGTGGGGTCCCATTTTTTTAATTTTTTTTCCGATGATGGTATCCATGTGAAAACGACATAAGTCTTAAATTTGCATTATGTATATGCGCGACAAATAGGTGAATAACTGAAAATCACGTTAACCAATTTTGATAATTCTTTTTTTATTATAAAATATATACTTCAAGGGTAATTTGGTGAAAGTTTGGTAAGGTTCTGAGCACAGGATCCATGACAAAGTAACGGAACGGAAGGGAACAGAACAATTCTGAGGAACACGTTAGCGATACTCGGTCGAATCTTTTATTTATAGGTTATTTGGATATTTGAGTCACCTTCCGTAATGTGGTTATGTTTATGTAATTATCATAGTCGAATATTATAATCAACTAGCTACCCACCCCGGCTTCGCACGGGTGCAATACTGATACTAAATATACTACAGAATTTGTTTATATACGACATCACATCGCAAACTTCTAAAATTATCAGTGTTTCTTTACTATATTGTTCATGTATTATACACACAAACCTTCCCCTTGAATCACACTATCTTTTAAAAAAAAACCGCATCAAAATCCGTTGCGTAGATTTAAAGATATAGGGACAGAGAAAGCGACTTTGTTTTATACTATGTAGTGATGGAACTCCTATACGGCTCGCAGTTAGGGTGCGATATGGGGCAGAATTTCTTACTATCTTTAATCAAATTTTGTGTATGTGATGTGATGTCATATGATTTTCGAGGGATCCTTGTAGTTTACGCCGCGTGACGTATTAAATCCGCATTTTCGAAAGTCTATTTTTGCTTTATTCGCAAGTTTCCTTTGAAATTGTCCTCGAAGTAGTTTCTGACTCATATAAACGGAACGCTTAATCTATCCATATTAAAAAAAATTAGTTAGTCAACATCAGCTTCACTTAAAATCAAAAAATAAATAAATATTTTAACAAAAAGAAAAACCGACTTCAAACAAAACACTATTTTAAAACAAATGAATATGCACGAAAAAGTAATAAAAATAATTGCGTATTCAACATATTTTTTAGAGTCTTCCTAAGTTAAATGAAATGAAAAATATTAGACTACTTAAAAGTCGATTAACGATTATATCATGTAGTTATAATTATTGTTATATTTGGAGTCGGTGTCAGCCAATAAAACCCTACAGTATATATATCAAAAAACAATACGAGAATACTTTAACAAATATTTTTTTTAACAAATTACCTTTTACACAATAATATACTGGATCAATCAAGGAGCTCGTATCGTATCTTTCTTTTGATTGTTGGGGCAAGGGCACCGTGGCTGACACCGGCTCCAAATATACCAATAACTATAACTCATGGCCGTAGGCAGGCGGGGGTTTTGGGGGTTCAAACCCCCCCCGAAATTTTTTCGCTAACCATAAGTATTTATTGATTTCTTCAGAAAATTAAGCCGTTTTGTCTAGATACGGCAATAAATTTAAACAAAATGAATCATTTTACGCAAAGACTAGAGGCAATATTAATAATAAATTAATAATAAAATAATTAAGATACTAATTTTTGATGTCATAATGTCATGTTAGTAATTTTAGATACTAAAGAAGATAAACCTTTTACAGAGTCCCATTACATTTTGGAATGTGTAAGACAGATTGTAAAATTTGTGATACATTCTATGTACAGGGTTATTGGTAATACGACCTATATCCGTTAGGAGGTGATAGGGGTGACTATTTGAAATAATTTTAACCCCCATAAGCATAATCCAAAAGTATGGTTCACTTTGAGTTGATTTGAGTTATCACTTTTTTTTTTTCAATTTATTTTAAAAAGAGTATCAATTAAAACCTATTTTTTTGTCAATATTTGTCAATATTTATACAATAATTATCGGTCCAAATTTAAAAACGCGAGACGGAAAACGAATTTATATCAATATATATTTTTTTCCCTGAAAAATGCCTTAAAATCTAAAAAAATATTATGAAACTTGGCCTGTAAATTATTTTAAAAACATAACCGTTTTCTTAGCTTTCTAAAAATGTATAAAAAGAAGGAAATTATTTCAAATCAATCGAAATAAAATCACCAGATAGTACGCCGGTGGAAATTCGTAGTCGAACATGAACGAATTCGTACTAAAGATCGCTCTTTAAAATTCCCACAATATTAACTAAAAATATACTCTATAAAAGAGCACAGCACACACAGCATGTTCTACAGTGTATAATACAGAATTCTATCCTTACTATGGACTCACGAAGAAGTCCCTAAAAGGAAATTTATTTTTTATAAATTTGAGCTTAACGCGTATTCAGGAGTCGCGTCTTATTTGGAAAATAAATCTGAACCATTAGAAGCTACATTTGATCAAGATGGGATTACTAAATATCATAATAACATGTTCATTGGAGTGAAAAAGTGTACAAAAATATCCTCACGTGAAATCCTCCTCAATAGTCCAAAGTCACCCCTATCACCTCCTAACCAATATTCGTCAAATTACCAATAACCCTGTATATTTTATTGAGAATATTTATACTATATTATTAAAAAACAGTCGGCGCTCTTTACCGAATAGTCGCCGACTACGAAAGCAGCCGAATTCCTGGAAGACTACTTTGATGCATCCTATCCTTAAAAAGAGCAACCGCCCAGACCCGTCCAATTATAGGCCAATAGCCATCACCTCCTTGTTTCGTTTCCATCGCGGTCGTTCAGCCAGTGATCTTCTAGATTACCTTAGTCATAGATGGGTGGAGGAGTCAACTGCTCCTGACCAAGTGGGAGGCATTGGCAGCCAGTCTAGACATAGCGAAGGCCTTCGATAGCGTATGGCACAAAGCGCTTCTTTCGAAGCTCCATTTCTATGGGCTTACCGGGATTTTATGCAATTGGATCACCAGCTTTTTGGCAGATCGGATCATTAAAGTCGTTATATGGTGCATGCTCCGATTTAAAATTCGTTAATGCCTGTGTTGCATAAGGCTGCGTTCTATCACCCACTCAGTTTCTTCTGCATATCAGTGACATTCACTGCTATGCAGATGACAGTACTGTAGACACCTCATACACCGGCCGGGCTAATATTTCTCGGGAAAACGTCGGAGAAAACCGGAACAAACTTTTGTTTGAAATCGAGTCTTCATTAAATAAAGTCTCTAACTGGGACCGGCTAAACTTAGGCCATATATGATTGCTATTTTGCTATTAAAATATCTGATGGCAGGAAAGTACTCTCCCTTAGTAGTCCCTTAGGCTCACTTAGTAGTTTCGGCCCTTCTGGCTAGAATTAGTCCACTTCAACCCCAAAAAGAGGCATGTTTGCGCGATAGCTGCTAAAAAATTACCATTTCTCGTATCTCCACGATTTCATAAGATTCCAATAGCCGCCACACCTAGTATTGGAATACTTGACATGGATATTTCGAGCCTCGTTCCGTTCCGCGGTCAATTGGAACGCAAAGCTAAATTGGCATCAAAAAAGCTCGGTGTGCTCAGCAATCCATGACAGTATTTCACGCCGGCCCATCGCATTAAACCATACAAGGCGCAAATTGAACCCCACATTGAATATTGCTCACAACTCTCAGCGGATGCTCCCCAATACCAGCTTCTTCCATTTGTCCGTATCCAACGCAGAGTGGCTCGAATTATCGACTATCAAGCCCTCTTCGACCTGCTTGATGCAGAGTGATCCTTTAGCTTTGCGTAGCAAAGCTAAAGGATCACTCTGCATCTTCTACTTTCGAATATTTCACGGAAAATGTTCGGACGCATTGTTTGGATTCCCGGCTGCGGAATTTCACCTTCGGACAACTCGTCGAAATTCTGAGTTTCACCGGCACCACCTTAATGTTTAAAAAACCACAACATCACGAATTTTAAGACATTTTCTACCTTGCACAACCACTCTGTTACACCAGCATTCGCCGACGCTTTTTCCGAACCGATACGACTTCGGAACCTTAAAAAAAAAGAGCGTACTCCTTCCTTAAAGGCCGGTAACGCACCTGCAAGCCCCACAGATGTCCATGGGCGATGGTAATCACTTTCCATTAGGTGAGCCTCATGCTCGTTTACCCCCTGTAACATAAAATAAGCCATCGGTTGTCTTTTAAATAAATGTGTATAAATTATGTCTAATTATAATATACCTACTTAAGCTTATTAAAAAAAAAAAACCTGTTGTTTTTTTTCCTGGAGCACGAACCCCTCCCGAAATGAAATCCTGGCTACGGCCCTGCTATAACTACATTATATAATCGTAAATCGACTTTTAAGTAGTCTAATATTTTTCATTTCATTTAACTTAGGATGACTCTAAAAAATATGTTGAATACGCAATTATTTTTATTACTTTTTCGTGCATATTCATTTGTTTTAAAATAGTGTTTTGTTTGAAGTCGGTTTTTCTTTTTGTTAAAATTTTTATTTATTCTCGTGCCAGGCAGTACCAGCCGCCGCACCACGTCACAAGAGAAAGTGGCGGCAGTCCCACAATACAGTGTCGATAACCGAATCAATAATTATACTAATAAATGTAATTTCAAATAAAAACGTATTTAAAAATTAAACGCATACTTAATAATATTATTTCAATTCAAATTATATAAGTATATTTAAAAAAATCATGACACACCAGACAAAAATTTACAAAGTATAGTATAATATAGTATACATTACTTGCTCTACACAAAAATGTTTGAATAAAAAAAAACATTTTAAAACCTAAATGTGACAAAATAAATTCTGCTACGCGTATTGGATAGAGTGGAACAAGTTACATACGAATATATTAGTTTTGACCAATAAAAAAAGTATTTACTATTCAATGTAAATATTAAATTGTACGACATGGATGGAAAACCCTCTGAAGCAAACAAAAATATAACCCAGTTCATAAATTACGGAAATCTGAAACATTGAAAGAATACAATCAAATTAATGGGAGTCAAACAGAAACTCCAGTATTGAGAGTTGCGACTTTTAATTCGACATACCTAAGCATATCGTTGCCATGAAATCTGCCAACGTCTGATAGATGAAAATGATTTTCGTCTTCCTGATAAACGAAAAACATTATTATTTATGGATAATTTCGTGTTGTCATTGTAATAAAAAAATATATAAATCATTTAAATATATGTTAATGTAATGTTTTACAACGATATCGTAAAGTATTTTATCAATGACTTCTGAAAATAATTTAAATAAAACAAGTAGAAACATCAATAATGATTAATGATAATTTATAATTAATAATCTCTATAAATATATATTTTTAACAATTTAATTATTAACGATTGGTATTCAATGCAAAGTATTTATTAATAATAAATTCGGCATTGAGATATAAAATATAATATATAATTAACGAACTCTCGAGCATTCCACTTTATATTAATGTAAAATCAAAAATTATATTGCAATTAATATCACCTGTTAAGAAGTATTTTTCTTTACATATTGTTTTTTCAATTCGCTTTTTTATTGGTAGGTGAGGGGTGCTAAGTAATAATAATACTAAATATACTACAGAATTTGTTAATTTAATATTATTAATTAACTTATTCACATTAGAAACTTCTAAATTTATCAGTGTTTTTTTTATTATATTGTTCATGTATAACATACAAAAACCTTCCTCTCGAATTACTCTATCTATTAAAAACCGCATCAAAATCCGTTGCGTAATTTTAACGATCTAAGCATACATGGGGATAGATTACCTCTATCTATACAACTTTGTTTTATACTATTCAATGATAATTATAATTATTACAAAATATAATATATAATTAACGAACTCTCGAGCATTCCACTTTATATTAATATAAAATCAAAAATTATATTGCAATTAATATCACCTGTTAAGAAGTATTTTTCTTTACATATTGTTTTTTCAATTCGCTCTTTTATCGGTAGGTGAGGGGTGACAAGGTTACCCTGGCTGAGTGCCAGATTATACTTATGTCGGCTGGTTACGCTGAAAAATACAACAAAACCACTCATCGACTTATTCGCAGGCCTTTGCCAGAAAACGGACGCTTGGAGTAATTGGATACCTTACTGCTTTAACATCAAAATTTCGAGGGTTCGATTCCCACAGAATTGAGGAATTTATATTTTTCACGGTACCATGCGTAAGCCATCCCGTGGCGTCCATCGAAAGACGGAGAAGGTACCGCTGGTTTTTTTAGTGGGTAAACCCTGCGTACTTGGGCGCACTCGGCGTCCAGGGCTCCGGGGAGTCCCACACACCCCCCCACTTTCCATCACGTGGGGGAAGCGCGTAATGCGTTTTTCTAGCGAGAAAAAAAGGGCCTTTGCCAGAAAACACCCTCAGTCCTAACATAGGTTGTAATGGCAATATAAATATGTATAATAAGTATAAGTGCCAGACATGACTATACAATAAACATGAAACAATGATGCTTCAACATACATAACTATATACATAATGTACTAAAATTTACTAAATTCGAGAATTTCTCATATAATACATACAGTTCTGGCAACTTAGTTTGAAACTCTCCCTGTTTAATACTGTAATATCTTCAGTAAACGCCACTAAAACTTCACCTGTATGCAGAAACGGAATTTGAATCCGATATAGCAAGAATACATCCTTCAGATATCATCTTACTTGCATTCATCAATAAAATATGTTTTGTTTTTGTTTTTATGGAATAGGTTGGCGGACGACCATATGGGCCACCTGATGGTAAGTGGTCACCATCACCCATAGACAATAACGCTATAAGAAATATTAACTATTCCTTACATCAACCACCAATGTCAATGTGCCACCAATGTCAATGTGCCACCAACCTTGGGAACTAAGATGTTATGTCCCTTGTGCCTGTAGTTACACTGGCTCACTCACCCTTCAAACCGGAACACAACCATACTGAGTACTGTTATTTGACGGTAGAATAACTGGTGAGTGGGTGGTTCCTACCCAGATGGGCTTGCACAGAGCCCTACCACCAAGTGAATATATTCTTAATATTATCCTACAATACTACAAAAAGAAATTAACGGACTCTTGTCCTAAAAACACAAAAGACTTTTTTGGACTGCGGCCAACTCACCTCCTCAATACAGATTATATATAAGCAAATTATAAACTGACAGTGTGTATTAATATAACGACGATATTAATATAATTTGACGACCTCCGTGGTCGAATGGTGTGTACACAGGTTTTCATGGGTATGCCACTCCGAGGTCCCGGGTTCGATTCCCGGCCGAGTCAATGTACATTATCATTAGTTTTCTATGTTGTCTTGGGTCTGGGTGTTTGTGGTACCGTCGTTACTTCTGATTTTCAATAACACAAGTGCTTTAGCTACTTTCATTGGGATCTGAGTAATGTGTGTGATGTTGTCTTATATGTATTTATTTATCATATTTTATTTATTATATAACAGTATCAATTTGAGTTAAATTATCAGCATGCTAAACTTTATTTACGCAGTGAAAATCGTCAGAAATGTACCCTGTTCATAGCTGGAATTAGGTTGTGTGAGATTCTTACCCACTGAAACCACTGCGACCGGATATGCTGATCGCAACCACAGGCTAGACAATCAGCATGCTATGGTCCACTCGTGGCATAGTGGAGGTCTCCTCGAGTATTCATAGTAAGTAATAAATAACACAAAAGATTATAAATTACCACAATTATAAGAATTTTATTCTAAATCGAATGTTTCGTTCACAATCAATCGACGCTATTTAATTCGTTTTATAAATATACTAGCGACCAGTCTCTGCTTTGCGCGGATGTAATATTGATACTAAATATACTAGAGAATCTGTTAATTTAATATTATTAATTAACTTATTCACATTAGAAACTTCTAAATTAACAGTGTTTTTTTACTATATTGTCCATGTATTACATACGAAAACCTTCCTCTCGAATTACTCTATCTATTATAAATAAAATTTAAACAAAAAGAAATACCGAATTCAAAAAAAAAACACTATTTTAAAACAAATAAAAATGCACGAAAAAGTAATAAAAATAATTGCATATTTAACATATTTTTTAGGGTCCTCCTCCTAGGTATAATTAAATGAAATATATTAGACTACTTAGAAGTCGATTTACGAGTATATAACGTAGTTATAGTTATTGTTATATTTGGAGCCGGTGTCTCTCTTCTTGAAGTCGGTTGAAAAACCGCATCAAAACCCGTTGCGTAATTTTAACGATCTAAGCATACATGGAGATAGATAGCATTAAACAACTTTCTTTTATACTATTCAATGATAATTGTAATGATTACAAAAGTAGCGGTAGCAATATCACGGTGACATATACAAAAATAAATCAATTTATATTGTACGAAGTTAATATACATTATGTAAAATCGGTTGATGAATAACGATTACTGTAATCATTTGTTAGCATTACGGATTACCAATTGATTGATGGGACGGTAGCTGACAGGACTTTGGGATTCGTCGTCAAAGTAAAGTAATGAAACGGTTTTATAAGTACTTTGGTGAGCTATGATTAAGAAACTTTGTGTTTACGTTGATGTTTTAAATAAAAGTAATATAGATAATTATCGAACTCTGGAATAATTATATTTATTAATATTATAAACGTGAAAGTAACTATGTCTGTCTGTCTGTCGCTTTTGACGACTAAACCACTGAACCGAATTTGTTATATTAAATAAATTAAATTAAACTTCCCACAGCTGGGCTAAGGCTTCCTTCCCCTTCAGGGCGTCACGATAGCATGCGTAAGCGATCCCGTGGCGCCCGCCGAAAGAAGGAGAGGGTACCGCTGGTTTTTTAGTGGGTAAACTCGGTGGACCTGGGCGCACTCGGCGTCCAGGAACCGGGGAGTCCCACACCCCCCCCACCTATCAGCACGTGGGGGAAATGCGTAACGCGTTTTTCCAACGAGAAACAAAAATAAAAAATAAATAAAAGGCTTCCTCTCCCTTTGAGGAGAAGATTTAGAAACATATTCCATCATCTGCTCCAGTGCGGTTGGTGGATTCACATATGGCACAGTTTCGTTCAAATTAGATACATACAAGTTTTCCTTCACCGAATTATAAACACAAACTAAGCACATAAATAATCAGTAGTCATCATAGGAATCATAGCAATCATCGGTTTATATATCATAAACGTGTTCTAACTACCATATATAATATATATATAATATGGCAGGTTGTAAAAAATGTGAATGCAAGTTTGAAAGATAAAAAAAAGGAAGTTTATAGGGAATTTAAGAGGAGAGCAAAGAAGGTGGTAGCGGTTGCCAGAGCGAAGGCACAGGAGAGGTTATACAACTCACTGAATAGCCCCAGAGGCCAGAAGGATCTCTACCGAATTACGAAAGAGAGAGAAAGACGATCGAGAGATATAACATATATCAAATGCATGAAAGATGAGGCTGGTAAAGTTTTATGTAAAGATGAGGAAATAAAAGAAAGATGGAAGGTCTATTTTGAAAAGCTTATGAATGAAGAAAATGACTGGAATGGTGTTCTTCGAGACGCGCAAGTAAATAAGGGATTAGTAAGAGAAATTAGCATGGATGAGGTAATGACAGCAGTCAAAAGCATGAAAAATGGGAAGGCTTTGGGTCCAGATGATATACCAGTTGAAGTATGGAAGATATTAAAGAGTGAAGGATGTATGTGGTTGACTTTATTCTTCAATAAGTTGTTGCATGAAGAAACCATCCCACAAGAATGGTGCAGTAGTTCACTAGTGCCCATCTTCAAAAGTAAAGGAGATGTACAGGATTGCAACAACTATAGAGGAATTAAGCTCATATCACATACTATGAAAGTATGGGAGAAGGTAATAGAGAGAAGATTGCGAGTAGAGAGTGAAATTACCGAAAATCAGTTTGGGTTTATGCCAGGTCGAGGGACAATGGACGCTATCTTTGCACTCCGCCAATTGTGCGAGAAGTACAGACGTGCTCACAAGAACCTGCACATGGTGTTCATTGATCTCGAGAAAGCCTATGA